>NW_020173397.1:7702743-7710392 GCF_003031525.2 Neophocaena asiaeorientalis asiaeorientalis
CAATCCCTTCCTGCTTTTAAAAGCCCTTAAAAAAAATTTTTTTTTTTTTTTTTTTTTTTTTTTTTTTTTTGCTACAACTCCAAGTTTTAAAATAAGATTAAGGCCAACCTAATTTTCTAAGTGCCTCCCGCTGATTCATCAGGTGATAGCAAGTCTGAGGTATTCAGGCCAATTAAACTGGCTCACCAAGTTTTGCTCAGTAGGTAAATAGGAAGTGTAAATGTCCAGGGGGTCTTCTTTTATCTGGAGCTAAAATCAGAGGGAGCTGCAAAGGCTGACTGGTGTCTGTCATCAGGGTGGTAGGGAAACAGCCCACTGGCGTTCACTAAAAACTATGCTGACAACAGCTCGTGAACAGACTGAAACCTTGAGCAGAGGCGCTCCAGGTGGGCAGTGCAGACAGAGGGGGTCCGAAATCAGGCTGGCCTGCTTTCTTGGACAGAGGCTAACTTTCCGCTGAGGTTTGGATTCCTCAGTCTGTATTTGGTCCTTGTTTTGAGAGTGACTCCTATTGTCTAGGTGTGCTGCCAGCTCACACCAGACAACACTGGGCCTCTTGTTCCCGTTCGTGGGGAGGTTCTGTAGTTTAAACAACACAGAGCGTGGGCCACCCTCAAGAGTTATAGCCTAGTTTAACTGGATTTAGAAAACTGGTTAAACAAGGCTACAGCTCCCTGGTCTTGGACCTGCTGTTTGTGTTTTGTTTTTGTTTTTCTTTCCCCTCTGTTGGAAATATAAGTTCACTCCCTTTAGAAAAGTGAAAAGGATAAGAAAATGGAAAATGACTAGTAGATTGGAGGGATTTATTTGTACTGGCACAGCCGTCTGACTTTTAACAAAGAATTTCTTTAAAATGTCAAGCGTTTGCCAATGGCACCGGCCCCCCCTAAACTCTAATTGCTTGTTTAGGTCTGAGCTCCCCACTAGAACCGTGGTTCTCAAAGCCCACAGAGCATAAGAATTGCCAGGAGGACTTGTTAAAGCACAGACCGCTGTCCCACCCCCAGCGCTGCTAATTCAGTGGCTCCAGGTGGGGCCTGAGAATCTGCCTTTCTCATAAGTTCCCAGGTGGTGTGGATGCTGCCGGTCTAAGGAAGACACGTCAAGAGGTACTCATTGTGCAAGACTGGGAGCTTCTTGAGGGCAGGGACTGGCTTACTCATCCCTTTAGAACATCTTGTCCTGTGTCTGGTAAAAAGACATCTTCCAATAAATGATAAACTCTCTCCATTCGACTACTATTTATTCAGTATCTACTGCATTCAAAACTGTTCTAGACACTAGGGATTCGCAGTGAATAAGACAGGGAACTTTCATGTGCTCAGAGAGTTTCCATTCTAGTAGGGCAGTCATGGAAGAAGCACATTTGTAAAATGATGGACAGAAGGATGGAGAGTGATGGGGGTAGGAGGTAACTGTAGGTAGAGTGTCAGGGGAGGTGTCTCTGAGGAAGAGTGAATGAAATAAGTGAACAAGTCATGTGAAGATTTTGAGAAGGAAGATTTCATGTAGAGAGAACAGTAAGTACAAAGGTCCTGAGGCAGGAATAGGCTTGGCATTTTCAAGATAGAGCGAGAACTCCTGGGTGGTTAGAAGGAAGTGATTTAAAGGGAGAATGGTAGATGGTAAGAACAGAGAGCTAACTGGAAAGCTCCTGCAGAGCCTTCAGAGGGTGGTAGGAAGTTTGGATTTTATCCTGAGTGTGATGGGAGGACCGTGAAAGGTTTTGATTGGGGAAGCGTTATTGTGTGGTTTTGTTTTAAAGATCGTATTGGAGGAAATAATGGAAGTGAGGAGAGCAGCTAGAGGCTACTATTGATACAATAATCCAGACACATAGTGATGATAATTTAGACTAAGATGTTGATGGTAAGTGAGATAAGAAGTGGTGAGATTTGAGATATATTTTGAAAGTAGATCCAACTGCAGTTGCTGTTAAATTGGATACGAGGTGTGGAAAAAAAGGAAGGAATCAAGGATGATTCATAATTGTATTTTTTTTAATGAATGGGCTTGATATTTGCTAAGAGGGGAAAGTGCAGGACATGATCAGTTCTGTGTGGGACAAGTCATGAGCTGTGATTAGACTTCCAAGCAGGGATTCTGAGTGATTCTATAAGTCTGGAGCTTAGGGGAGCTGTCCATGTTGGAGGAGAAATTTGAGAATCGTCAGTGGAGAGATTGCCCAAAGCCAAGATCATCCGGGACGTGCATGCGGAGAGAAAAGAAAAGGGGATTGAAGGCTGAGCCCTGAGGTTCCAACATTTTGAGGATGGGAAGGGAAGGAGGAGCCAGAAGACAAGCGTTTCCAGAAGGAAGAGATGGTCAACTGTGTCCATTGCTGCTAAGTGATCAAGATACACAACTGACCATTAGATTTGGCAAAATGGAACCCCCTTGACAAGAGCAGTTTTAGTGGAGTGGTGGGGAGGAAAACCCGACTAGAATGGGGGAGGAAAGAATGGTGTGTGAAGAAAGAAAAACAATGGTTAGAGATGACTATTCCAATGGGCAGTCTTACTAAAAGAGAGCAGAGAAAGGAGATAGTAGCAGAAAATGGAAGTGGGAACTTAGGAGGGTTTTCAGAGAAGGGAGAGTGTTCATTCTGGTCGAGTCGATCCAGGAAAGGGAGAACTTGATTATGTAGGAAAGAGCAGAGTCACCTGCAGTAGCGAAGTGCTTGAGTGGGTGGGAAAGGAAAGGACCTGGTACACCAGTGGGGAATCAGCCCAAATAGAAACAAGAGTGGCAGACTGAGAATGAGAACACAGGTGCAGTGAGCAGGAAGTTGGGAGAGTTCTCTGCCACCTCAGTATTGGGGAAAGATGAAAGTTTAATGAGCACGAGAGAGAGTCACTGGGATGAGTAAGAGAATAAACTAATTAAGGAACTGTAACCACGTTGCTGAACTACGCTGCGTCCCACTTGATCACAGCTATGAATGCAATGTGAAGCCCATCAGTGTGGTTATGTCTCCTTCAGATTACATTTCCCAGCTCGGGATGGAGCATGATGGAGGGAGAGGGTCCGGCTTGGGATATAACCAGGAATGAGATGTGCCTGGTGAGGGACGAGGGGTTTGAGGATATATGCAAGGGAGTACTGATAGTGACAGACCGTGGACATTCACCAGGGTGAGAAGGAAAGGAGCGTAGGAGAGGTTTCTCAGTGGGAGATAGAGTGGCAGAATCAGTGCTTGGAAGTCTGGAAGGGATGGGTGGATTGTTGCCCTGGGGAAATGGACTGGAAGAAGTGGAGGAAGTACAGTTCTCGGTGGTGATGAGAAAAGTCTAGCATTGAACTTGGAGTGGGTTGACTGAGGTAAGACAGCAGGAAGGATCTGGGGGAGTGATGAGGTCAGTGAACAGAGAGGCCAGTGTGTTGGCTGCATGGTGGAGCTGACGGATGCAAGCTGAAGAGGACAAAATACTCAGAGTAATGAGAGGTTATCAGTCAGCGTATAACTAGTAATCACCTAGAGTTTCAAAGCTGTGTGCAAAACAAGTAAACAAATAAGGTTAATCTGCTTGCCTCAAGGAGCATATAAATGTCAGGGCATAAAAAGTAGGTTGTGAGGGTAAACAGGATCTGCTTTGTAAACGGCACACTTTTTGAACAAAACAAAACAAACCCATAAAATGAATGAAAATTGGAGGGTTCTTTTCACTTTGGGTCAAAAAATGTCCATAAACATTTGTATATGTATAATGCTGACAACCCTAGAAGGGGCCTTGATGACTGACTTGTGTGATTCTGAATAATTATATAGAACCAAGTATTAGATACACCATTACGGGTAATTCCCTGTAGCCTCAAAAGCAGAATAGTCGGGCGCCTCTGTACAACTTGTTCGCGTTCATTTGTTCAATCCTTTTGATAAACTTACAGAATTTCAGAAACAGGTGATAAGTAAGACCAGCCCCTCCACTCTGAAATCTCACAATCTCATGTCTTTTAACTTATGTCTCCTGTGACTCTTACAATCAACTGTATTTTCCTTTATACCTTGGCTCTCCAAAGATCAGAGCTAAACCTGTGAGCAACTACTAGAAATGTACAGGACTTACTGGTAGACATTTGTGGACGAAGCTCTTCCGTGTTTCCCTTTTGTTCCGTCTTTGACGGGATTGTTTGCTTTTTTGTCTTATTTCCTTGAAATATTTTTAATCATACAGGTGTTTGTACCTTTGTAAGCCTCTTTAAATCCTCTGTGAAACAAGGTTGAGGATAAGTAAATAGTATAGGGCACTGTACTGTTGACTTAAGTAAAGTTGGTTTTAGTAAAAAGAGAATATTTTGGCCCTTGTAACTGGGAATCTCTAGTGGTGGACTTTAGGGACCACTGGATCTAGATGCTCAGGGAATGATGGCACCAATCTACCGCTCTCCACCTCTGGGCTCTGCTTTCCTCTGTATAAGCTTTATTTCTAGTCAGGACCTCAAAAAACAGTGGCAAAGAGAAATACCAGTAGCTTCTGGCCATCTCAGCAGAAATAGTACCGTCACTGTTTCCCCAGCAGTACCGGGCTTGACTGAATAGCCATCCTCAAACCAATCTTTGTTACTGGGCAGTGCCATGTTTTCTTTAGGTGGGTATGGGTCACACAGCCATCCCTGGGGTGTGGAGTAATAGTAGCCCAACCAGAACCACACAGATTGAGAGTTGGGGAAAGATAGCTTTCACGAAGGGTTATACACTGCCGAGCCAAAGGAGTTGGACTGGATCCTCAGCAGGACAGAAAAAACAGATGTCACATCTCCAGACTTAGAACCTAAGTCCTTAGAGTCTAATCCTGTCTGAGGAGACAGGACTTAGGTACAGAAAGGAAGTGAGGCAGTGCCTACCTGATAGGAGCCAAAAGAATGGTTTGGACATTGTACGTGTCACAGGATGCCATGGGAGTGGGAGTTCATGGTGAATGAGACAATGCAGTCATTCAAGAAAAATTTCCTGAAGCCCTTCTGTCTGCAAAGTTCTGTGCTTAGTGCTTAGAATATGTCAGTGAGCGGAACAGACAAAGATGCCCGTCTCCCTGGCGCTACCGTTCCAGACAGACGATATACCATAGACATAAACACAAGTAAAGCCTAGAGTTTATTAGAGGGTGACGGGTACTGTGGAAATAGGGAAAACAGAGTCGAATAAGGGAGGTTGGAAACTTTCATGGTAAGATCGGGCTTCGTTGAGAAGGTAACATTTGAGTAAACACATGAAGGGGCGGAACAAATGAACCGTGTGGACATCTAGGAGAAGAGCATTCCTGGCAAAGGATCCAGCTAAGGCGCTGCAGCCTCACTGTACCTGGAATATTCTAGCAACAGCGCAGAGGTCAGTGTGGCTGGAATGGAGCGAGCAAGGGTGAGAGTAGAAAGAGGTCAGGCTGGAGAGGGGAAGGTGGGGAAGTGGGGTGGGGGAGCAGATCCGGTTGGGTGCCTCCCAAGCACTTTGATTTATAACCTTCGTGAAACAGAGTCATTGCAGGGTCTGGGAGAGGAGTGACCTTCTTCTAATGTACATTTTAAAAGATCATTCTGGCTGCTGTGTGGAGGATAGGCTGTAGCCCGGAGAAGGGTAGAGGGTGGCACAGATAGGAGGTTCCTGCAGAACTCCAGCAGTGACCGGATGGGGGCTTGGAACTGGGGATTAGCAGTGGGAGGGGGATTGAGGCAAATTCTCAGTAGGTTTGGAAGACAGAGCCAGTGGCATTTGCACTTCCCCTGCACATGAGCTTTAAGACATAGGCAGGATCAGCAGGCAGAGAAAGACGAAGAGCATTGCGGGCTAAACGAAATATACAGCAGAGCAGAGCGAGAGAAAGCCCAGTGAGTGGGCAGGCCACGGCAAGGAGGAAATTTGATTGGAGTGGAGAACGGATATAGGGAGGGAATAGAGGGTGGGTCTGGGGTCAGATGTTAGAGGCCGCCCATGTGGGTTAAGAATTTCAGATCTCATCTTATCTTGAATGGGAGACATTGAAATGTATTGAGGAGAGGAATGCCATGATAGAATCACAGTTTAGGGAAGTGAATGGGACCTGTAGGTGGGTAAGATTCTTGCTGCAGGGAGTTCTCTTACAGAAGTTCTAACGAGATGAGTGTGTGAACTGAAGGAGTAGCAGCATTATGTAGGGACTAGAATAGATTTTAGCATTACATCAACATAGGTGGATCCTGGTCCCATCCTGTTTGCCATGGTCAAGTTAAAGTGTAAAATGGGGGGCTTCCCTGGTGGCGCAGTGGTTGGGAGTCCGCCTGCCAAGGCAGGGGACGCGGGTTCGTGCCCCGGTCCGGGAAGATCCCACATGCCGCTTAGCGGCTGGGCCCGTGAGCCATGGCCGCTGAGCCTGCGCTTCCGGAGCCTGTGGCGGGAGACGCCTGCGTACTACACACAAAAAACAAAAAACAAAAAACAGTAAAATGGGTATAGCTGTACCTAATTCAAAGAGTTACTGTGGCCTTAAATGACACAGTGAATATTAAACGCTTAGACCAATACCTGGCACACAGTAAATACCCAAAACACTATTAGTGACTCGTTAATATTTTTAATTTCACGTGGAATGGAAGGAATGAATAAAGGTCAAAAGAATGAAGAAAGTAGAAAATCATCATTAGAACACTACAGCAATAATTATTGCAGGCAAGAGCCAACAATGAATGCTGAAATTACTGGGGAGAAATTGTGTATCTGTATAGTCTCGAAGAAGTATCTCCTCCAAGACATTTATTAATTACAAAGGGTAGTAAGTTTACAGTAGAGAAACCCGGAAGACATCATATTATCCCAGTGATTAAAGATGAACATTGCCCTTGTCACAGATTGGAGGCAACTAATAAAACAGGACAACACAGTGCACTGTGGGGTCCTGAAAGTTGAATAAAACCTGTAGCTGAGTGGTATTGTACTAATGTTAATTGCCTATAGCTTTGATGATCGCACAGTGGCCTTGTCGTTGTGATGCAGGCTCCAGAATTGGGAAGTCCATTAGTGAGGAGCTGTTTATGCGAGAGTCAGTGTGGGGTGTGATGAGGGGTGGCTGTGTGAGTGGATTAGTCATGGTTCCCCAGAGAAACAAAACAAACAGGATACAATAGGATATAGAAATCCTACTGATACATGTAGGGATACCTATATCTATATATCTTTATCTGTACAGAGAGAGAGAGAGAGAGAGAGAGAGAGAGGTTAAGAAGAGTTGGCTCAGTTGACTAAGATGCTGAGGAACCCAAACCCAGGAGATCCAGAGATACAGTTTCCAGTCCAAGACTGAAGGCCTGAGAGCCAGCAAAGCTGATGGTGTACATCTCTGTCTGAGTTCAGGTCCAAAGGCAGGACATGACTTATGTGCCAGCTCAAAGACCATCAGGTAGAGAGAAAGAATTCTTTCTTACTCAAGCTTTTATTCTGTTTAGGCCTTCAGGGGATTGAATTATACCCAGCCAGACTGCGGAGGGCACTTTGCTTTACACCATCTACCGAGTCATGTTAATCCGAACCAGAATCACCCTGACAGACAACCCCAGAATAATGTTCAACCAGAGACCTGGGGCCCTCATGCCTCCGTCAAGGTGTCACACAAAATTAACCATCGCAGTGAGTGTATATTTGTGTGTGTGTGTGTGTGTGTGTGTGTGTGTGTGTGTGTGTG
>NW_020173397.1:7710631-7802461 GCF_003031525.2 Neophocaena asiaeorientalis asiaeorientalis
CACAAAAGATAAAAGCCAGGTGTGTGTGTATTTGTGTGTGTGTGTGTGTGTGTGTGTGTGTGTGTGTGTGTGTGTAGGAGATGAGGTAATCACTTCCCCTCTAGACGTGGGCCAAAGCCCTCCAGCAGCTGGATAACGAGAGAGTGAGGTGAGAATGCAGAAAAAGCAGGGAGAGAAGTGAGGTTAGGAGTAAACCACAGAGGATATCTGAGGACACATGTAGAGACAAGATCCCCAAGGAGAAGATTTATCTATTTACTTATTTATTTATGTATGTATGTATGTATTTCTATTTTTACCTGTAGACTTTTTGTTTACTGACAAGCTAAAGTGACAGGAAAAAAATGTGTCCAGAATAAGGATCTGGGCCACATTCACATCTCCTGTTACTTTCCACAGAAGTTAGTTCCTTAATGTCCATTAAGAGTTGTCCTTCAGTGTTGGGAGCTGGGGCCTTGTATCTTTTTTTTTTTAATTGATCTTTATTGGAGTGTAGTTGCTTTACAGTGTTGTGTTAGTTCTGCTTTACAGCAAAGTGAATCAGCATATATATCCCCTCTTTTTTAGATCTCCTTCCCATTTAGGTCACCACAGAGCATTGAGTAGAGTTCCCTGTGCTATACAGTAGGTTCTCATTAGTTATCTCTTTTATACATAATAGTGTATATATGTCAATCCCAATCTCCCAATTCATCCCACCCCCCCCTTCCTGCCCCCAAGGAGTGGATTTAGAAAGGTGGTAGGAGACCTCAGTGGACGATTGAATATCAGTGACTTTCCATATAACAAGGGAAGACAATTCAGAGAATGACAGAGATAAGGTCACAGAGAGAGAAGGAGAGTCAAGATCGGGTAGCATCACAGAAACTAAGAGAGGAGACTGCTACGAGGTGAAGCCAACCTTGACCAATGCAGCTGTCAGACCGGGTAGAAAAAGGACTGAGAGAAGGTCAGAGGAGTTGGTGAGCAACGCAAGGCTGATTTTCAAGACCATTTCATTAGACCAAGGTAGATGGACTTCAGATAACAAAGGAGTAAGGAGAAGTGGTGAGGTGGCAGTGGAGGTAGCTTCTAGGTATGGAAGCTGCAGGCATGATCCTAATAAGATCCCCAAACTATAAAAGGAACTAAGAAATCTTATTTACTTTCACCCACTCAGTGAGTAAATGTGAGTGCCTACTGTGTGCTTGGTGCGGCAGATACACAGCAAACAAGGAAGACATGATTGCTGTCCTTGGAAAGCTTCAGTCCTAGTATTTTCTGCACACCAGCATTCAGGATCCTCAAAAGATATGCTAACACAGCATGCTTTCAATTTTCTTTCTGGAAGAGCCTATGAAAGACATTGCAGGAATTAGCAATAATATATGCTTTTAAACTCAGCACCAGGGAGTGTGGTGGAGAGGACAACGGCTCATGTGATCCAAGCTTTCAACATTTGATTCACAGCTCAGCCTCCTAGGTGTGACTTGTTTCCTTCCTGGGTTTGAGAAAATCTCCTCTTTTGTTCTCTATAGAGAACAAAGCCCGTGATACCATGCTTAGTCTAGCTAGCCTTCCAAATTTCCCATGGATTTTATGAGTTAATAAACTTTCTTTGAAAAACTCACTCCTAAATCACTGAGCTTAACTTTATGAATACCAATGAACTGCCGTATTAGAGTAGCAGAACTGTGCTCTGATTTCGACAGTAGGCAATTCACAGTTTTGTCCTAGTTTGTAGGACAAAACTTATACCTGGTTTGAGTAGAATAAGTACAGCTTACTTCTCATCCTGAGATGACAAAATGCATAAACAAGAGCAAGGAATATTCACCTGGGAGGCAAGTCTTGATGTTTATGAGCAAAGTACACATAGAGGAAAACACCTTGTCCATTGGAGGGCCTCAGTGACTGCTAAGTTAAACCTCTAGCAAAGGAGAAAATCTAATGATCATTTATCATTTTCCTAAAGTTCTCAAAGGCTTTTAACTGCTGTTTTTTCATGGCCTTAAATCTCAATAATAAAGAGTAGGAGAATTCATGGTAGATGTTCTTATTGGTCTGCAGGATTTTACCACACTAAGAAAAATGAGAACGTCTAAGCGTTTACCAGGAGAGGATATCTCATCTCTTATAAATTTCCAAGGTCAAATCAACAGCTTTTGGAAATGCTGACCTACTTACTACGTGACCTTAGGCAAGTTACTTGACCTCTCTGAGCCTCAGTTTCCTTATCTATAATACAAAATGACATACTACTTCTTATTCAATATGGTTGTTTGACTATCTAATAAGATTAGTTATGGCATGGTGTCAGCACATATTAAATAATCAGTAAATGATAATTTCTTAATAGATTTGGCATAGTTTGTTAAATTTATTCATCCTTTGGTCCCTATTACCAGAATCCTAAACAATGTGTCCAGCTGAACGACTACATTTCCTCCCTCCCTTACACATAGGAATGGCCAGTGTGATATAGACACAAATATTGGGCTTGGGGTATATGGGAGAGTCCTTGTTCTTCTCCTTCCTCCCCCTCAGCAAGCTGACATTATGCCTGGAACCCCAGCAGCCATCTTGTGACCTAAGGATGGAAGCCATGCATTGAGGCTGGCAGAGCAAAAAGACAGTGGAAAGCTGGACCTACAAGGACTCTAGGGAACCTCCATAGCAATCTTGGATAACTACCATCAGTGTTCTTTTAAATGAGAGAAAATTATTTCCCAATTTGTTTGGCCATTTTGTTGGGTGTCTGTTATTAAGAGTAAAAAAACAGAACCTAACTAATATCTCAAATAAGTAAACTTGAAGACCTTCTGAATTTTCTCTCACTTTCGTGTTGACCTGCCAACAGACACTAGTACAACTCTAACTGGTTTGTCCCCTTTTTCCTCACATACCTCTGTGATGACAAATTGTTTCTTCTCTTCAGCCTAGACTTCACTTTGCCTTTGGGGAGATGAGCATCCTTCAATTACCTACATCTCTGCCCACTGAATAAGGCACCCATATTTCCATTGCTCCACACATACACACTTAGAAACGGGCTCTGATCTAGACATGCTTGGATGTGTTAAGTAGGGAGATGAGTACAAATTGGAGAACAGTTTCCAACAGTAGAACTGAAGCCTTGGCCACATGCATTTCTAGACCAAAACGCAATGGTTTGTCCACGTGCAGATGTGTTTTTACTGGAAGATGAGGCAGTAGTTTCTTTCTGTGGAGGTTTCTATCTACCACATACTAATAGAAAAGTTAGTCTCTCTTGCAGTTGAGCATGGACTTCACTCTCCATTTCAAATCTGCACTGATAAGAAAGAAAAGATATCAAAGAAAAGGATACCAAAGTCCCACTGAAAAGCTACAGGATGAGATCACTTTCCTGACCTAGGGAGCAGAGAACACAGGTCATAAACGCTATTCCCTACTTCAGCCAGGCAGGTATAAGAAAAATCACACGGCACCTGGGTTATCTTTTGTTTTCCCACTTTGTTAGAGACAATAAGTTTTAGGGACCTTCCTGTACTCTAAGAAAATAACATTGTAAGCACAGTAATAAATGGCAGGCTGCCAGAGCCTTGGGGTCAGGGAGAGAGAAGAAGGAATGCTGGGGACCATGGTGAATGGAAGGGCACCTGCCATCTCTAAGGGGAGCTCCTTTCTTAGCTCCAGTAACCATTTCCATGCCAGAGCTTCTTATTTTTCAAGAAAAGCAGGAACTCATGTTTTTGTGTGAAACCTGCTAACTTTCACATGTTGGCACAATTTTTTAAATTGCGTGTGGACCAGTTGGTCCAAATGTGCCCAGATGACCACTGAGCCCTAAGTGAGGAGTAAGCCCTACAAAAGAGCAGCAGGGGAGGGAAATCAAAAGTTCATTCAGGGCTTCCCTGGTGGCGCAGTGGTTGAGAGTCCGCCTGCCGATGCAGGGGACACGGGTTCGTGCCCCGGTCCGGGAAGATCCCACATGCCGCGGAGCGGCTGGGCCCGTGAGCCATGGCCGCTGAGCCTGCGCGTCCGGAGCCTGCGCTCCGCAACGGGAGAGGCCACAACAGTGAGAGGCCCACGTACCGCAAAAAAAAAAAAAAAAGTCCATTCAGTGAGTATTGTTCATTCATGTAACAAGCGTATGTTAAGCAGCCACCGTATGTGCCCTGGATTGTGCTAAGCACTAGATCTGAATGAAAACCAAGAAAAGAAGTAGGGGATGATGAGGGCTTGTTAAATCCAGCCCCCAAATTTTAAAATATTATAATTAATAATAAAACCCTCCATAAAATCTGTTGGGAAGAAGTCTTCTGAAATCTCAGGCAAGAAGAAGAAAAATTAGAGTACTGAGAGTTAAGAAAGAAGTGAATAGTAGGTGTGGTAGCCAGCTTCCCCAATGGTAGGTGGGATAGCCAGGCTCCAAGTATTCTCACCTTCTGGTATGCACACCCTCATGTGGCTCCCTCCCAGGCGGGATAGTGCTGGCCTGTGTCACCAACAGGATGTTGCTGAAATAATGAGTGTAACTTCGAAGGCTAGGTCATAAGGGCACTCTGGCTTCTGTCTGGCTCTCTGTTAGATCACCCACTCTGGGCAAAACTAGCTGCCCTGACGTGAGGCCACTCGAAGCCCTATGAGAGGTCCACGTGGGAAGGTAACCGAGTCCTCCTGGCAAAGTCAAATGAGTGAGCCAACTCAGTGTGGATCCTGCTGCGCCAGTCAAGTCTTGAGAAGACTGTAGCCCCAGACCCTGGAGCAGAATCACGCAGCTAAGCCACTCCTAAATTCCTGACCCAGAGAAGCTGAGAGATAATAAATGTTTGTTGTTTTAACCCAGTAAGCTTTAGGGTAATTTGTTATGCAGCATTCAATAACTTATAAAGTAGGAAAGATGGAGCCATTGAGTATAAACCACCAGTGCAAAAAAACAGGAGAGAGAGAGAGAGAGAGAGAGAGAGAGAGAACAGTATATGTGTGGGTGTTGGAAAAGAATAACATAATGGTAAGGAGCTTGGACTTTTAAAATAAATCAGACATGAATTTGAAACCCAGAACACACACACACACACACACACACACACACACACACACACACACACACATATCAGTGCTATGTGGCCTCGGGTAAACACTTAACATCTCTAAGCTTCTGTTCCTTCTTTTTTCTTCTGTGTTCTCTAAATAATAGTAACTACTTCATACGGTTGTTGTGTAGATGAAAAGACAGACTTTTCATGAAATATCTTACTTGGCACATAGTAAACACGCTATGGGTTTAAGTTATTAGAGATCATATCACTGAGGGCAAACCTCGTATACATTTTGGACCTGGCACTGCCAATCTTTTCAGGGGAAAAAATTCCGTTTTGATGCTTTTGTGTGTGTGTGTGTGATTCTGAAATATATCAGAACCTTAATTAACTTTTTAAACGTGGATTATCTTAAACAACTCTGTGTTTCCCAAACATTCCAAGGAAGAGAAGCATAGAATATAAAGCAGAAACAAATAAATCTGGGGGAAAAAACGTATTTGAACAGAAATAAAAACTCTTTCAAGAAAACGATACTCCTTTTTTTTTTTTTTCTTTCCTTTTTTGAACAGTGAAGACACCGTGCTTGGTGCATATACAAAACCTCCAGCATCACAGGAGGGCAGATGCCTAATGTGGGTTCCATGTTCATTACTTTGAAGAGAATAAATTTCTTCAGTAAGAGCTATTATACACTAAGGCACAATCTCAAAGTCTTCAAGGTTTGCTGTTCTCATGTATGGCAGCAACTCAGTTATCAGCTGTATTAATGAAATTAGTCAATCAATCAGTTAAAGTAAATTAACTTCAGTGGTGTAAAGGTATTCTTTTTCTTTTTCAAATTACCGATGTATTTTGTCTCCTTGAAGTGTAAACCATCATCCTTTCACAGTCAGCAACAAGTCACCACCAGCAATGATTAATTTGTTGTTACCAGAGACTGACAAAGTTTACGCCCTGGTTGTCAGACGTTGCTGTTTTCTAGGTGTGCATGTGGGTAGCATTTGAACTGTCTCTCCTGTGTACTCACTTCTCTTCGAGCAGCCAACTCACTCTCGTAATAAATAAAACCACTCCTTTCAGAGTGGTTCAGTGTTGGACCAAACTTACCCAGCTAGTCAATAACAGAGCCTGAACTAGAAATAGTCTCTCTTTCCCAAACCTAGTGAAGATTGTTTGTTTGTTTTTACTACAGTGCAAGTATTTTAACAGCTTTCTTAACTGGTATCACCAAGTCAGTCCCCTTTTCCCTTCCAATCATCCTGGTCATTCGTAATAGTATTCCCTCACTCAAGAACCTGCGCTGGCTCCCTTTTGCCACCCCTGCTAATCCCAGATGCCGTTATCCATCTTTGTGCCCCTGTCTTACATAAATATTTTCCAAATGCTCCTAAATATTGCCTTTCTCACTGAGTGAGACTGCTTTCTTTAGGCAATTACATCTCCTAAAAGGGACTGTGCTAATGTACGCTGATCCGTGTACTTCTTACCACCTGAGTGCTCTCTCTGTCCCTCCTTTTGAAATCTCTAGAATCTCTTCAATAAAATTCCGCCTCCTCCATGAAACCTTCCTCAATTCCTCCATCCCTTTTGGACTTCAACTGTGCTAGGACCCCCATCGTACTTGCAGTCAACACTCCTGAGTTCAGAACTTGTTGCCCCTTTGCCTACTGTGCAGATATCTTCAGTTTATCCCTCCAAATCCATTCTCCACCCTTCTCCACCCTGCTCTGTGCCCCTGCGGGCTGACCTGTTCCGTCTCCCCCAGAGGTTCTCGAAGTGTAACCCAGGACCACAGCATCAGACTCACCTGGGAACCTGCGGAATCAGAGACACTGGGGAGAGGCCTCAGCAGTCTGTGTTTTAGGAAGGCTTCCAGGTGTTTCTGACGATGCTCAAGTGTGAAAAACGCAGGTCTACATCGAAGGCCCTCCTGTTCTTTGGCTTTGTGGTTGGGTTCAGTCAACAGGTAGCTCTAGCAGGAGATCAGGGCTTCCCTGGTGGCGCACTGGTTGGGGGTCCGCCTGCCGATGTGGGGCGCGGGTTCGTGCCCCAGTCCGGGAGGATCCCGCGTGCCGCAGAGCTGCTGGGCCCGTGGGCCGTGGCTGCTGGGCCTGCACATCCGGAGCCTGTGCTCCGCAACGGGAGAGCCACAACAGTGAGAGGCCCGCGTACCGCAAAAAAAAAAAAAAAAAAAAGGAGGGCCAGAGGGTCAAAATCTGAGAAGGAAATAGGACAAGGAAAGCAGAGGTGGGAGAGAAGGAGAGAGAGATTTGAAGACGTTATGCTGCTGGCACTGTAGATGGAGAAAGGGACCGTGAGCTGAGGAATGCAGCAGCATGTAGAGGTTGGAAAGGGAAGATTTTCCCCTAGGGCTGCCAGAAGGAATGAAACATCACAAATACCTTGATAATGTGACTGGTAAGACTCATTACAGACTCTGACTTCCAGAACTGTAGGAGAAAAAATTTGTGTTGTTTCGAGACACTAAGTTTGTGTAACTTATTATAGCAGCAACAGAAAACAAATACAACTAGCTTATAGAAAACAGATGTCTTGATTAAATGTTTGGGAAATCCCCCATCCTACAGCGTGAGACGTATCGCACTAAAGAACCATTTCTAACTGTTTAAAACCCACTGCTTCCCAAACTTTTCTCTAGGAAGACCTATTAACATACTACAGGCTAATAATAATAATAGCAGTTAACATTTGCGGAATGCTAAGTACATTCCAGGCACTGTGCTACAGGCTTTAAACATCAACTAATTCCCGCAGTAGCCATAGGAGGTCGTTATTCCTATCCTCATTTCACAGAGTGGTAAACTGAGCTTCAGAAACGTTAAGTAATTTGGTTCATGGTCACATAGCTAGTGGCCGAGCTCAGACTTAAAACATTGCCTGATTCCAACACCCATATTCTCAGCCCTCCACTCTGCTCTCTATTCTTGAGAAACAGACTCTGATAAACCCCAAATAGACTCAGGCTACTTTATGGCTAAAGTCAAAGCATGAATACGTGATGTCTAACATCTTTACAAATACCAAATGCATCTCTTCTCATAGTTTCAAATATTCCATGTTAATCCCATGCGAATCTTAGGGCCAAGTACAGGACGGAAACCTGTTTCAGCTTGTTTGGAAGTAATTAAACTTCTGGAATGTGTGCAAGGTAAGGGGAACTTCCTTTCCATGAAGGAGCAACTTTCAGATATAAAGTAGCTGAAGTGTAGGGAGGTGACGTGACCACATAGGCTTAGTACACTTAAATATAATTCAATAGAGAGACACCATTCAGACATCACAAATCTGTCAGTATCTCTCTGTTGTGCCCATAAAAATTATTTATTGGCTAAAACTAGCAGAGAAAAATCTCAGACTGTTAAGTGGGAGATGTTTTTACAGGCAATCCTAATTATATATAATGTTGGGGAATTTACAGAACAGAGAGTTTCATGCATCAGAGTTAGAAGAAGTTTTTTCTGAATAAATGTTTATCCCTTAACAGTAGTCTCCATAGGGTACTTGTCGTATTTTAGACACATATTTTAGGAGGCAAACACTACCCTTTGCTGGAATATTTTATTGGCGTATGCTTCAACTTCTTTACTGATTATTACCAAAGAAGTTTGTGCTTCTAATTCTTCTAAATAGTATGTCTGTCTTTGTCAGTCTCTATGTTAAATATGGTGAATTATTTTGACAAGCATACGTTCAAATTAAGCAAATTTTAAATTAGTGGCTCTATCTTACTACTTTTTTATACGAATTTATATAGCAACAAAGCAGTTTCAAAAGGTAACCTCATGTACTTACAGACTTTAAAAGAAAAAAGCACTTCTACCTACAGTTCTTTATCCCTGAAATGAATGACATTAATATTTAGTTCTGAAATGGAAAAAAAAGACATTAGTAGGAAAACTGGTGAAATCTGAACACAATGTGAAGTTTAGTAAATAGTAGTGCACTAATGTTAATTTCCTAGTTTTGACAGATGTGTCACATGATAACATTAGAAGAAATTGGGTAAAGGATTACAGAATTCTCTTTACTGTCTTTGCAGCTTTTCTGTAAATCTAACATTATCTCAAGAAGTTTATTTTACAAATTGAAGAACATCACGCGTGTTAAACCACGTGAGTTTAATGATGCTGCTACTTGTGTGTACAGACTAGGACTCAGATAACTCTGAGAGCTAATATTGCACTCTTCCCATCTCCATTCCTGTGCTTAGATACCGAGACCTAGCAGATGTCTAACCAGGAAAACAAAGCCAATTAGCAAAGCAGTAAATTGCCCTGTGGTTGACACTCCTAAGAGGTGATGGTTGGTTTGTTAACCAATTCTTTTATCATAATCAGCTTCTTCAGTAAAGAAGTGGCTCCCTGTGGATACCACATCCTTACACACGGTACCATTCAAAAGAAACACACAGGGCTTCCCTGGTGGTGCAGTGGTTGAGAATCCGCCTGCCGATGCAGGGGACACGGGTTCATGCCCCGGTCCGGGAAGACCCCACATGCCGTGGAGCGGCTGGACCCGTGAGCCATGGCCGCTGAGCCTGCGCGTCCGGAGCCTGTGCTCTGCAACGGGAGAGGCCGCAACAGTGAGAGGCCCGCGTACCGCAAAAAAAAAAAAAAGAAACACAAACAAAACCCAACCTCAAAATGTCACCTCATAGTCTATACATGTAGAACCACTTGGTACTTAGTCGCCTGCCACCTGTCCCCCATCTAGGTTGTGCATCTTTCTAGAGCAGGAACCAATGAAACCCAGCACCTTGCCTGCTGCAGAAGAGACTCAAACGTTGCTTGATGATGGGTGAGTTCGTGAATTAGCTAGCTGGCATTTATATGAGAGGAGTCTTGGAGGATGTAAAGAAAAAATTGGATACCACTGTATATGCAGTGAGAACAGAGCTCTTATGCACACATGTCTATTTCCCATAAGAATATGGGGAAGTTCCCAGTGACCTGAGTCATGAATGTGAATTCAGAGCTGAATGAGCCCTCGAAGTACAATGAATATGAGGAATAATTCTTTCCTTAGGAAAACAAACCAGGTAAACAGAGTTCACACCAACCCCCGACACAGTGAGGACGAAGAGCGTGACCTACATGTTAAAACGTGACCCCACATTTTCTTTTGTTTTTAACATCTTTATTGCAGTATAATTGCTTTACAATAGTGTGTTAGTTTCTGCTGTATAACAGAGTGAATCAGTTATACATATACATATGTCCCCATATCTCCTCCCTCTTGCGTCTCCCTCCCTCCCACCCTCCCTATCCCACCCCTCTAGGTGGTCACAAAGCACTGAGCTGATCTCCCTGTGCTATGTGGCTGCTTCCCACTAGCTATCTATTTTACATTTGGTAGTGTATTTATGTCCATGCCACTCTCTCACTTTATCACAGCTTACCCTTCCCCTCTCCATATCCTCAAGTCCATTCCCTAGTAGGTCTGTGTCTTTATTCCCATCTTACCCCTAGGTTCTCCATGACCTTTTCTTTTTTTTTTCTTAGATTCTGTATATATGTGTTAGCATACGGTATTTGTTTTTCTCTTTCTGACTTACTTCACTGTGTATGACAGACTCTAGGTCTATCCACCTCACTACAAATAACTCAATTTCATTTCTTTTTCTGGCTGAGTAATATTCCATTGTATATATGTGCCACATCTTCTTTATCCATTCATCTATTGATGGACAGTTAGGTTGCTTCCATGTCCTAACTATTGTACCTAGAACTGCAATGAACATTGCGGTACTTGACTCTTTTTTTTTTAATGGATATAATTTTATTTTATTTATTTATTTTATACAGCAGGTTCTTATTAGTTATCCATTTTATATGTACTAGTGTACATATGTCAATCATGACTCTTTTTGAATAATAATTTTCTCAGGGTATATGTCCAGTAGTGGGATTGCTGGGTCGTATGGTGGTTCTGTTTTTAGTTTTTTAAGGAATCTCCATACTGTTCTCCATAGTGGCTGGATCAATTTACATTCCCACCAACAGTGCAAGAGGGTTCCCTTTCTCCACAGCCTCTCCAGCATTTATTGTTTGTAGATTGTTTGATGATGGTCATTCTGACTGGTGTGAGGTGATACCTCATTGTAGTTTCGATTTGCATTTCTCTAATGATTAGTGATGTTGACCATCTTTTCATGTGTTTGATGGCAATCTGTATATCTTCTTTGAAGAAATGTCTATTTAGGTCTTCTGCCCAATTTTGGATTAGGTTGTTTGCTTTACTGATACTGAGCTGCATGAGCTGCTTATATATTTTGGAGATTAATCCTTTATCAGTTGCTTCTTTTGCAAATATTTTCTTCCATTCTGAATGTTGTCTTTTCGTCTTGTTTATGGTTTCCTTTGCTGTGCAAAAGCTTTTATGTTTCATTAGGTCCCATTTGTTTGTTTTTATTTCCATTTCTCTAGCCGGTGGGTCAAAGAGGATCTTGCTGTGATTTATGTCATAGAGTGTTCTGCCTGTGTTTTCCTCTAAGAGTTTTATACTGTCTGCCCTTATATTTAGGTCTTTAATCCATTTTGAGGTTACTTTTGTGTATGGTGTCAGGTAGTGTTCTAATTTCATTCTTTTACATGTAGCTGTCCAGTTTTCCTAGCACCACTTACTGAAGAGGCAGTCTTTTCTCCATTGTATATTCTTGCCTCCTTTATCAAAGATAAGGTGACCATATGTGCGTGGGTTTATCTCTGGGCTTTCTATCCTGTTCCACTGACCTATATTTCTGTTTTTGTGCCAGTACCATACTTTTTTTTTTAAAACATCTTTATTGGAGTATAATTGCTTTACAATGGTGTGTTAGTTTCTACTTTATAACAATGTGAATCAGCTATACATATACATATATCCACATATCCCCTCCCTCTTTCGTCTCCCTCCCACCCTCCCTATCCCACCTCTGTAGATGGTCACAAAGCACCGAGCTGATCTCCCTGTGCTATGTGGATGTTTCCCACTAGCTAGCTATTTTACATTTGTTGGTATATATAAGTCCATTCCACTCTCTCACTTTGTCCCAGCTTACCCTTCCCACTCCCCGTGTCCTCAAGTCCATTCTCTAAGTCTGCATGTTTATTCCTGTCCTGCCCCTAGGTTCTTCATAACTTTGTCTTTTTTTTAGATTCCATATATATGTGTTAGCATATGGTATTTGTTTTTCTCATTCTGACTTACTTCACTCTATAGGACAGACTCTAGGTCCGTCCACCTCACTACAAATAACTCAATTTTGTTTCCTTTTTTTTTGCGGTACATGGGCCTCTCACTGTTGTGGCGTCTCCCGTTGCGGAGCACAGGCTCTGGATGCGCAGGCTCAGCGGCCATGGCTCACGGGCCTAGCCACTCCATGGCATGTGGGATCTTCCCGGACCGGGGCACGAACCCATGACCCCTGCATTGGCAGGTGGACTTTCAACCACTGCGCCACCAGGGCAGCCCCAATTTTGTTTCTTTTTATGGCTGAGTAATATTCAGTTGCATATATGTGCCGCATCTTCTTTATCCATTCGTCTGTCGATGGACACTTAGGTTGCTTCCATGTCCCGGCTATTGTAAATAGAGCTGCGATGAACATTGTGATACATGACTCTTTTTGAATATGGTTTTCGCAGGGTATATGCCCATTAGTGGGACTGCTGGGTCACATGGTAGTTCTATTTGTAGTTTTTTAAGGAACCTCCATAATGTTCTCCATAGTGGCTGTATCAACTTACTTTCCCACCAACAGTGCAAGAGGGTTCCCTTTTCTCCACACCCTCTCCAGCATTTATTGTTTGTAGATTATTTGATGATGGCCATTCTGACTGGTGTGAGGTGATACCCCATTGTAGTTTCGATTTGCATTTCTCTAATGGTTAGTGATGTTGACCATCCTTTTATGTGTTTGTTGACAATTATTATATCTTCTTTGTAGAAATGTCTATTTAGGTCTTCTGCCCATTTTTGGATTGGGTTGTTTTTTTGATATTGAGCTGCATGAGCTGCTTGTATATTTTGGAGATTAATCCTTTGTCAGTTGCTTCGTTTACAAATATTTTCTCCCATTCTGGGGTTGTCTTTTTGTCTAGTTTATGGTTTCCTTTGCTGTGCAAAAGATTTTAAGTCTCATTAGGTCCCATTTGTTTATTTTTGGTTTTATTTCCATTTGTCTAGGAGGTGGGTCAAAGAGGCTCTTGCTGTGACTTATGTCACAGAGTGTTCTGCCTGTGTTTTCCTCTAAGAGTTTTATAGTGTCTGGCCTTACATTTAGGTCTTTAATCCATTTTGAGTTTATTTTTGTGCATGGTGTTAAGGAGTGTTCTAATTTCATTCTTTTACATGTAGCTGTCCAGTTTTCCTAGAAACACTTATTGAAGAGGCAGTCTTTTCTCCATTGTATATTCTTGCCTCCTTTATCAAAGATAAGGTGACAATATGTGCATCAGTTTATCTCTGGGCTTTCAATCCTGTTCCATTGATCTATACTTCTCTTTTTGTGCCAGTACTATACTGTCTTGATTACAGTAGCTTTGTAGTATAGTCTGACGTCAGGGAGCCTGATTCCTCCAGATCCGTTTTTATTCCTCAAGGTTGCTTTGGCTATTCGGGGTCTTTTGTGTTTCCATACAAATTGTGAAATTTTTTGTTCTAGTTCTGTGAAAAATGCCATTTGTAGTTTGATAGGGATTGCACTGAATCTGTAGATTGCTTTGAGTAGTATAGTCATTTTCAACAGTGTTGATTCTTCCAATCCAAGATCATGGTGTATTCTCCATCTGTTTGTATCATCTTTAATTTCTTTCATCAGTGTCTTATAGTTTTTTGCATACAGGTCTTTTTTTCTCCTTAGGTAGGTTTATTCCTAGGCATGTTACTTTTTTTTTTGCAATGGTAAATGGGAGTGTTGCCTTCATTTCTCTTTAAGATTTTTGATCATTAGTGTATAAAAATACAAGAGATTTCTGTGTGTTAATTTTGTATCCTGCTACTTTACCAAATTCATTGATTATCTCTAGTAGTTTTCTGGTAGCATCCTTAGGTTGCTCTATGTATAATATCACGTCATCTGCAAACAGGGACAGTTTTACTTCTTCTTTTCCAATTTGGATTCCTTTTATTTCTTTTTCTTCTCTGATTGCTGTGGCTAAAACTTCCAAAAGTATGTTGAATAATAGTGGTGAGAGTGGACAACCCTGTTCTTGATCGTAGTGGAAATGGTTTCAGTTTTTCACCATTGAGAACAATGTTGGCTCTGGGTTTGTCATATATGGCCTTTATTATGTTGAGGGAAGTTCCCTCTGTGCCTACTTTCTGGAGAGTTTTTATCATAAATGGGTGTTGAATTTTGTTGAAAGCTTTTTCTGCATCTACAGAGATAATCATATGGTTTTCATCATTCAGTTTTTTAATATGGTGTATCACATTGATTGATTTCCATATATTGAAGAATGCTTGCATTCCTGGGATCAACCCCACTTGTTCATGGTGTGTGATCCTATTAACGTGCTGCTTAATTCTCTTTGCTAGTATTTTGTTGAGGTTTTTTGCATCTATGTTCATCAGTGATATTGGCCAGTAGTTTTCTTATTTTGTAATATCTTCGTCTGGTTTTGGTGTCAGGGTGATGGTGGCCTCATAGAATGAGTTTGGGAGTGTTCCTCCCTCTGCTATATTTTGGAAGAGTTTGAGAAGGATAGGTGTTAGCTCCTCTCTAAATGTTTGATCTAATTCACCTGTGAAGCCATCTGGTCCTGGACTTTTGTTTGTTGGAAGATTTTTAATCACTGTTTCAATTTCAGTGCTTGTGATTAGTCTGTTCATATTTTCTATTTCTTCCTTGTTCAGTCTTGGAGGGTTGTGCTTTTCTAAGAACTTGTCCATTTCTTCCAGGTTGTCCATTTTATTGGCATAGAGTTGCTTGTAGTAATTTCTCATGATCCTTTGTATTTCTGCAGTGTCAGTTGTTACTTCTCCTTTTTCATTTCTAATTCTGTTGATTTGAGTCTTCTCCCATATTTTCTTGATGAGTCTGGCTAATGTTTCCTCAGTTTTGTTTATCTTCCCAAAGAACCAGCTTTTAGTTTTATTGATTTTTGCTATTGTTTCCTTCATTTCTTTTTCATTTATTTCTGATCTGATATTTATGATTTCTTTCCTTCTGCTAACTTTGGGAGTTTTTGGTACTTCTTTCTCTGATTGCTTTAGGTGTAAGGTTAGGTTGTTTATTTGAGATGTTTCTTGTTTCTTGAAGTACGCTTGTATAACTATAAACTTCCCTCTTAGAACTGCTTTTGCTGCATCCCGTAGGTTTTGGGTCATCGTGTTTCTATTGTTATTTGTTTCTAGGTATTTTTTGATTCCCTCTTTGATTTCTTCAGTGACCTCTTGATTATTTAGTAATGTATTGTTTAGCTTCCATGTGTTTGTATTTTTAGTTTTTTTTTTCCTGTAATTGATAGCTAGTCTCATAGCATTGTCTTCAGGAAAGATGCTTGATGCAATTTCAATTTTCTTAAATTTACCAAGTCTTGATTTGCAACCCAAGATATGATCTATCCTAGAGAATGTTCCATGAGCACTTGAGAAGAAAGTGTATTCTGTTGTTTTTGGATGGAATGTCCTATAAATATCAATTAAGTCCATCTTGTTTAATGTATCATTTAAAGCTTGTGTTTCCTTATTTATTTTCATTTTGGATGATCTGTCCATTGGTGAAAGTGGGGTGTTAAAGTCCCCTACTATATACTTCTTTCTCTGATTGCTTTAGGTGTAAGGTTAGGTTGTTTATTTGAGATGTTTCTTGTTTCTTGAAGTACGCTTGTATAACTATAAACTTCCCTCTTAGAACTGCTTTTGCTGCATCCCGTAGGTTTTGGGTCATCGTGTTTCTATTGTTATTTGTTTCTAGGTATTTTTTGATTCCCTCTTTGATTTCTTCAGTGACCTCTTGATTATTTAGTAATGTATTGTTTAGCTTCCATGTGTTTGTATTTTTAGTTTTTTTTTTCCTGTGATTGATAGCTAGTCTCATAGCATTGTCTTCAGGAAAGATGCTTGATGCAATTTCAATTTTCTTAAATTTACCAAGTCTTGATTTGCAACCCAAGATATGATCTATCCTAGAGAATGTTCCATGAGCACTTGAGAAGAAAGTGTATTCTGTTGTTTTTGGATGGAATGTCCTATAAATATCAATTAAGTCCATCTTGTTTAATGTATCGTTTAAAGCTTGTGTTTCCTTATTTATTTTCGTTTTGGTTGATCTGTTCATTGATGATAGTGAGGTGTTAAACTCCTCCTACTATGATTGTGTTACTGTTGATTTCCCCTTTTATGGTTGTTAGTATTTGCCTTATGTATTGAGGTGCTCCTACGTTGGGTGCATAAATATTTACAATTGTTATATCTTCTTCTTGGATTTGTCCCTTGATTATTATGTAGTGTTTCTCTTCTTTTCTCTTGTAATAGTCTTCATTTTAAAGTCTATTTTGTCTGATATGAGAGTTGCTACTCCAGCTTTCTTTTGATTGCCATTTGCATGGAATATCTTTTTCTATCCCCTCACTTTCAGTCTGCATGTGTCCCTCGGTCTGAAGTGGGTCTCTTGCAGACAGCATATATATGGGTTTTGTTTTTGTATCCATTTAGCCAGTCTATGTCTTTTCATTGGAGCATTTAATCCATTTACATTTAAGGTAAGTATTGATATGTATGTTCCTATTCCCATTTTCTTAATTGTTTTGGGTTTGTTATTGTAGGTCTTTTCTTTCTCTTGTGTTTCCTGCCTAGACAAGTTCCTTTAGCATTTGTTGTAAAGCTGGTTTGGTGGTGCTGAATTCTCTTAGCTTTTGCTTCTCTGTGAAGGTTTTAATTTCTCTGTCGAATCTGAATGAGATCCTTGCTGGGTAGAGTAATCTTGGCTGTAGGTTTTTCCCTTTCATCACTTTAAATATGTCCTGCCACTCTCTTCTGGCTCGCAGAGTTTCTGCTGAAAGATCAGCTGTTAACCTTATGGGGATTCCCTTGTATGTTATTTGTTGTTTTTCCCTTGCTGCTTTTAATATTTTTTCCTTGTATTTAATTTTTGATAGTTTGATTAATATGTGTCT
This sequence comes from Neophocaena asiaeorientalis asiaeorientalis, assembly GCF_003031525.2. NCBI lineage: Eukaryota > Metazoa > Chordata > Mammalia > Artiodactyla > Phocoenidae > Neophocaena > Neophocaena asiaeorientalis. Next base: position 7,727,760 of record NW_020173397.1, read on the forward strand.
TGGCGTGTTTCTCCTTGTGTTTATCCTGTATGGGACTCTCTGTGCTTCCTGGACTTGACTATTTCGTTTCCCATAGTTTTCAACTATAATCTCTTCAAATATTTTCTCAGTCCCTTTCTTTTTCTCTTCTTCTTCTGGGACCCCTATAATTCAAATGTTGGTGTGTTTAATGTTGTCCCAGAGGTCTCTGAGACTGTCCTCAATTCTTTTCATTCTTTTTTCTTTATTCTTCTCTGTGGTAGTTATTTCCCCTATTTTATCTTCCAGGTCACTTATCCATTCTTCTGCCTCTGTTATTCTGCAATTGATTCCTTCTAGAGAAATATTAATTTCATTTATTGTGTTGTTCATCATTGTCTGTTTGCTCTTTAGTTCTTCTAGGTCCTTGTTAAATGTTTCTTGTATTTTCTCCATTCTCCTTCCAAGATTTTGGATCATCTTTACTATCATTACTCTGAATTCTTTTTCGGTTACCCTCCCTTTTTCCACTTCATTTGTTTGGTCTGGTGGGTTTTTACCTTGCTCCTTCATCTGCTGTGTATTTCTGTCTTCTCATTTTGCTTATCTTACTGTGTTTGGGGTCTCCTTTTTGCAGGCTGCAGGTTCATAGTTCCCGTTGTTTTTGGTGTCTGAGCCCAGTGGGTAAGGTTTGTTCTGTGGTTTGTGTAGGCTTCCTGGTGGAGGGGACTGGTGCCTGTGTTCTGGTGGGTGAAGCTTGATCTTGTCTTTTTGGTGGGCAGTACTGCATCCGGTGGTGTGTTTTGGGGCTCTGTGAACTTAGTATGATTTTAGGGCACCTGTCTGCTAATGGGTGCGGTTTTTTTCCTGTCTTGCTAGTTGTTTGGCATTGGGTGTCCAACACTGGAATTGCTGGTCATTGAGTCGAGCTGGTTCTTAGCATTGAGATGGAGAGCTCTCCCTGATTGATAATACATGGGGTCAGGAGGTCTCTGGTGGTCCAATGTCCTGAACTCAGCTCTCCCATCTCAGAGGCTCAGGCCTGACAACCAGCCGGATCACCAAGACCCTGTCAGCCACATGGCTCAGAAGAAAAGGGAGAAAAAAAAGAAAGAAAGAAAAATAAAGTTATTGACATAAAAAATTTTTTTAATTTTATTAAAATTTAAAAAAAATTTTTTAAAGGAGAGCAACCAAACCAATAAACAAATCCACCAATGATAACACACACTAAGAACTAAACTAAGATAAGCATATAAATCAGAAACTAGTCAGTTGCATACAGCAAACCCCAAGTGTACAGTTGCCTCCACAGTCCACCTGCTCCATTTGGGATGATTCGTTGTCTCTTCATGTATTCCACAGGTGCAGGGTGCATCAAGTTGACTGTGGAGCTTTAATCCGCTGCTCCTGATGCTGCTGGGAGAAATTTCCCTTTCTCTTTGTTCGCACAACTCCTGGGGTTCATCTTTGGATTCGGCTGCACCTCTGCATGTAGGTCGCCCTCTGGCATCTGTTCTTTGCCCAGACAGAAGGGGGTTAAAGCAGTGGCTGATTACTGTGCTTTCACATAGGCTTCTTGGTGGCTGCAGCAGCAGCCTTAGCTTCTCATGCCCGTCTCTCGGGTCCGCGCTCATAGCCACGGCTCGAGCCCGTCTCTGGAGCTTGTTTAGCCGGTGCTCTGAATCCCCTCTGCTCGCGCACCCTGAAACAATGGTCTCTTGCCTCTTAGGAAGGTCCCGGCTTTTTCCCGGACTCCCTCCCAGCTAGCTGTGGTGCACTAGCCCCCTTCCGGCTGTGTTCACGCAGCCAACCCACAGGCACCAATCCTCTGTGCGGGAATCTCTCTGCTTTGCCCTCTGCACCCCTGTTGCTGTGCTCTCCTCTGTGGCTCTGAAGCTTCCCCCCTCCGCCCCCCATCCCCCCGCAGTCTCCGCCCGCAAAGGGGCTTCCTAGTGTGTGGAAACCTTTCCTCCTTCACAGCCCCCTCCCCTAGGTGCAGGTCCCGTCCCTATTCTTTTCTCTGTTTTTCCTTTTTTTCCTTTTGCCCTACCCAGGTACATGAGGGGTTTCTTGCCTTTTGGGAGGTCTGAGGTCTTCTGCCAGCGTTCAGTAGGTGTTCTGTAGGAGTTTTTCCACGTGTAGATATATTTCTGATGTATCTGTGGGGAGGAAGGTGATCTCCACGTCTTACTTCTCTGCCATCTTGAAGGTCCCCTGACCCCACATTTTCTAATGTGGGCAGGCTCAAATTCATTCTCTCACTTATTGGGCAAATATTTTTTGAGACTTGGGGATTCAGTAGTCAGTGAATAAGACAGACAGGAGCCCTGCGCTCATAGAGAGTAAACAAGGGAAATAAGTAAGCAAGATATTTCCAGGTTGGATGCCTCCAGGATGCTTGAAGCTACAAGTCCTGGGCAGGCTTCATTAGCTGAAGAAACATGGACATCAACAGGCAGCATTATTATGAAGATTAACTGGAAATTCTTTATTAATCTAAAACACTTTATAGTGTATGGGTGCACAGTTTGTTCAGTCATTCGTGACACTCTTTCAACATTCATGGATCACACTTTGAGCACCTAGGATGTGCCAGACCCTGTCAGAGAGACCCTAAGATAAAGAGAATGACAGCAGTACTCTCAGGCTGTCCATAGACCAGAAAGGGTCAATAGAGGTTTTCCATAAAGGGCCAGAAAGTAAATAGTTTTAAGCTTCATGGGTGATTTAGCGTCTTTGTTGCCAACATGTCTTGTCATTTGTTTGCTTGGTTTTGCAACCCTTTAGAGATGTGAAATTTCCCATTCTTAACTCAGTGGCCTTACAAAAACAGCCCAAGGGTCAGATTTGGCCCATGTGACATAAGCTGCCACCCGTGATCCAGAAGACTGACAAAATAACCACTTCAGCATCGTGCGTGCTGAATTTGAGGGCTGTGGTGTCGTTATTGTCCGCTTCCTGACATAATTCTCACAGAAAAAGCCTGTAAATTGAGATGATCGTGTGGTTTTTATTCTTCAGTTTGTTAATATGGTGTATCACATTGATTGATTTGGGTATGTTGAAGAATCCTTGCACCCCTGGGATAAGTCGCACTTGATCATGGTGTATGGTGCTTTTAATGTATTGTTGGATTTGGTTTACTAGTATTTTGTTGAGAATTTTTATGTCTATGTTCATCAGTGATATTGGCCTGTAATTTTCTTTTCTGTAGTATCTTTGTCTGATTTGGGTATCAGGGTGATGGTGGCCTCATAGAATGAATTTGGGATGTTCCTCCCAATTATGATCCTCTGTTTTTCTGCAGTGTCAGTTGTAACTTCTTTTTCATTTCTAATTCTATTGATTTGAGTCTTCTCCCTTTTTTTCTTGGTGAGTCTGGCTAAAGGTTTAATTTTAAAAGATAAAATAAAATTAAAAAATGAATGAAATTTTTTAGAAATGCCTGTAAATTAGCATCCAGCATCTCACACCATTTTTAAAGGGAAAACATGAGGGCAAGTGTAAGTGTGGTAGTTAAGGCTGCTTCCTCCTTCTTCCTTGCTGTCATCACCCAGTTTGTTCACAGCAGCAGTGTGCCCAGGTAAATAGTTGTTTCCTAAGTTTACTTGTTGCAAGAAGTCGCCTTTGGCACAGTTCTGCCCAATAGGCTGTAAGCACAATTCTGCTAGGGTTTCTGGGTAAATGTTGCTTTTCTGATGAGAGAGGACAAACATATCTGGTGCCATCCATCGCCTGTTGTTCTCACTTGCATTCAGACATGGTGTGTGGGGCTACAGCAACCCTCTTTTGACCATGAGGCAACCAGAATGAAAAAGGGTCAAGGACCTCACAGATAGGCTAGCCCTTAGATCATTGAGGCTCTGAGCCGCTGTGAGCAGTACTCTTCCTTCGTAAACCTTTACTTATTTTGTAGGGCACTTTAAGTTTCTCTTACTAGTTGCTAATATCATTTCTAGTACAGTAAGGTTTAGTGATCTACTCAGCATACCCCACAGAGTTTGTGACAGAACTGGAGTGAGGTGAGAGGTGCCAGGCTCCTTTGGCATCATCACCATCAGCTTCATTATCACCACCACTGCCACTAATGTTTATCGAACATTTACATGTATTATCTTATTTCCTTATTATCTAATTTTGTATTTATCAATCCTTATATAATTTATTGTCTAATAATTTTTTTTTTTTTTTCTGTACGCGGGCCTCCCACTGCTGTGGCCTCTCCTGTTGCGGAGCACAGGCTCTGGACGCGCAGGCTCAGCGGCCATGGTTCACGGGCTCAGCCGCTCCGCGGCACACGGGATCCTCCCGGACCGGGGCACGAACCCATGTCCCCTGCCATCGGCAGGTGGACTCCCAACCACTGTGCCACCAGGGAAGCCCGATTGTCTAATAATTTTTTAATAATCAAAATTATTGTCTAATTATCAATTATCTAGTATTACCTAACATCACAGTAATTCTGGGGAAAGAGCTGTTAGTCACTTTTGGGTGAGGAAACTGAGTCTCAGGGACTAAGTTTTCCAAGGTCTCATGGCTAATCAGTGGCCAAGCCACGATTTAGACCAGACAGTCTCACGCCTCAGGCCTTGCACTTTATCCCTGCCCTCCACTTCCTCGCCTCCATCACAGCACTGTCGATACACATAACCCATATTCAGGTCCAGTGCCAGAGTCTGCTGTCTCAATCTGTAGCTTTGGTCACAGTGTCCCGGGTTCTCAGGTACAACCTAGAAACAAGCCTCAGCCTTGGCAATTAGCAAAGTTGAACAACCCTGTCACTTAATTTCCTTTCTCTCCTCAGCATTAGGAATTACTATCACTGGGAACACACAATTTCCCAGAAGTTGACAGTTCAACTAGTTTGGCATTTGAAAATTACCATTATTAGTTTTAGCATGTGAGCAATTTCTTCCAGCCTCATGGTTCGCAGAATTTGTTCTTAATCTTTTAACTAATGATGGGATGACATATTTCATTTGTTTTCATATTTCCCCCTAGACTCGGTGACTAGCTGGACACCTGAATTTTTAAAAAGTTGTTACTGAAATAAAAGCCGTCAGTTTAATCTTCCTACATGCCTGTCCTCTTTATACTGATGCTATAAGGTTGGTCGTGAAGATAAGAGAAAGAAATTGAAAGTCATTAATATTCATTTTTGTCTCACACACTAAAAAAAATCAGTGTTCTGAAGAATCTGTCAGGTAGGTTAGGCTAAGCGCTAATCTTCTGTTTAACTCTTGGGTGGTTATTATCCTTGTCATATGGAGACAGAAGGAGAATATTAATTTACACAGCATTACACAAGGCTAGTGCACAAAGATGTAATATGAATAATACTGATAACCATCATCATCACAGCAGAGCTTTATACTGAGTGCCCGCTAACACTTGACACATATTAACTCTTCTTTATTGTGATAGAAAAGCACAGAATATAAAATTCGTCATCTTAGCCGCTTTTAAGTGGACAGTTCCACGGCACTGAGCATATTTACGATGTTGTGCAACCATCACCGCCATCAATCCTCAGAACTTTTTCACCTTCCCACGCTAGAACCCCGTACCCATTAAACACGAACTCCCCACCGCCCCTCTCCCTCACCTCCTGGCTGCTACCGTTCTACTTCCTGGCTCCACAGATCTGCCTGCACTAGGAGCCTCGTAGAAGAGCAATGATAGCAGATTTGTCCTTTATGACTGGCTTATTTCATTTAGCAGAATGTCCTCAACGTTCATCCATGTTGTAGCATGTGCCAAAATTCACTCGATTTGTGTGTGTGTGTGTGTGTGGTACGCGGGCCTCTCGCTGCTGTGGCCCCTCCCGCTGCGGAGCACAGGCTCCGGACGCGCAGGCCCAGCGTCCATGGCTCACGGGCCCAGCCGCTCCGCGGCGTGTGGGATCTTCCCGGACCGGGGCACGAACCCGTGTCCCCTGCATCGGCAGGCGGACTCTCAACCACTGCGCCACCAGGGAAGCCCAATCACTCGATTTTTAATGCCAAAGAACATTATACTGTATATATATACATTTTGTTTAACTGTTCATCTATCAGTGGATGCTTGGGTTGCTTTCACTTTTTGGCTATTGTGAATACTGCTGCTAGGAACATGGGTATTTTGTAAAAATATCTTTTCAAGTCCTGGATTTTAATTATTTTGAGCATATACTGAGAAGTAGGACTCATGGATCATATAGTAATTCTCTGTGTAATATTTTAAAGAACCACCATTCCGTTTTCCATAGAGGCTGCACCATTTTACATTCCCACCGTCAGAGCACAAGATTTCCAATTTCTCCACATCCGTGCCAATACTTATTTTCTGGTTTTTTATAATAGCCATCTGAATGGTTGTGAGGTGGGAGGGGCTATTTTTATTTCTACTTTGTAAGTGAAGAAACTGAGGCACAGAGAGATAAAATAACCTGTCCAAGTTTACATATTTATTACGTGACAGTAGAATTGGGTTTCACATCCAAGTGGTGCAGCTCCAGAAACCATACTGGATTCTTTTCTCTACAGACCTTTTAAAGCTAAGAGCAGCTACCCTTTAATGAACATTTATTATGTGCCAGGCACTGCAGAAGGAATTTTACATGAATTATTTCATCTAATCCTCACAACTAACCTGCAAGATCATTCTTTTTTTTTTAATTTATTTATTTATTTTTGGCTGCGTTGGGTCTTCGTTGCTGCGCACAGGCTTTTCTCTAGTTGCAGCGAGCGGGGGCTACTCTTCTTTGTGGTGCACGAGCTTCTCATTGCAGTGGCTTCTCTTGTTGAGGAGCACGGGCTCTAGGCATGCAGGCTAAATAGTTGTGGTTCACGGGCGGCTCACAGGCTCTAGAGCGCAGGCTCAGTAGCTGTGGCGCACGGGCTTAGTTGCTCCGTGGCATGTGGGATCTTCCCGGACCAGGGATTGAACCCGTGTCCCCTGCATTGGCAGGCGGATTCTTAACCACTGTGCCACCAGGGAAGTCCCAATATCATTCTTATTATTGTCCCTACTTTTCTAACAAGGAATACAGAAAGTTTAGTATATTATTCAGAGTTACTTAGCTAGTAAATAGAGCTGGGATTTGAATCAAAGTCTCTGAATCCAGGTCTTGAGCAATTAATCTCTATCCCATACGTAGTTTTAGACAAGTGATCATTCCATTGAATTCTTTCTCTTTCTGTGTGCCCTCAGCAGAGGTAGTTCCCCCTCCCTATAGCTAATCAAAGCCCTTCAAATTGGATTTCATAATGATATGGATTTCCCCCGTCTCAGGGAGGATTTTGCTGGCATTTGAATGCAATTCCTCAGGGCTTTCTGATGAGCTAAGTAAATTGAAACATGCACACCTAGTGTAACATTCCTTCCCAGGCAGATTAAGCTGGCAGGACTCAACCTTTCATAGAAGGGCTGTGACTCTCAAAAAAAGCTTCTCATTTACCACTTATCCCTTCCAGTTACCTCGTTGCTGTTTTAAAAATGTTTTCTTCCAATGGGTAATGCTAAAAGCAAAGTTTTCTCACAGCCTCTCTGGCTAACTCTTTCCTCAACCTCCTACCACGTCTTTGGAATAGATGAGCAAATTTTACTACCTTCACTCTTTGGTGTACCCCGAAGACCAATATGTTGCTGTCCTTCGGGAACTCTGCTAAATCTCCCCAACTCTTAATGACTTAAATTTGTCAAACATCAGTCCCCAAACAAGTGGGAAATGCCATTCAGTATAATGGGGTGTAAGCGTAGTTGAGTGGTTATGAGCACAGGCTTTGGCGTTTACTCACCCGAAGTTCAAAGCCACCCACGCACTTCAATAGATGTTTTACCTTGGGTGAGCTATTTTAAACTCACTAGACCTCGGTTTCTTCATCTGTAAAGCATGGCTTTAGAAGTTGCAGTGTCATGGGGTTTTAAAAGGACACATGGGATTATACTCGTAAGAATATTAGCGTGGTATTTGGCACGTTGTAAGATCTCTCTAAACATCAGTTTTTCTATTAAATCTCACCAATGAAAGGATGGCATTCCAAGGGTAGAGATTAATTCTTCTTGACATACCTAGTGTAGAACCTTGTACACAGGAGAGGATTAAGAAATCTTTTTGGATAATGACTGCTCATTATTTGGATGGGATAGCCATGATCTTTTCAACATTGTGTGTTCATAATCACAAGTTTCAAGATGAAGGATTAGGAAGGATGACGGGAAGGAGGCAGAGGGGCTAAAGGAACCGGGCATAGGAGACAGACGCACACAGGAATTTCAGAAGTCATCCTCCTGTGAGATCCAGCCTTGACCAGCGCTCACACTTCACGCCAAAATAAGTTGGCTATCGTCTCCATGTGAAGAGATGGATTGTTGAGCGAAGCTCTCCATGTCTAAATGGTTCTAGCATCTTGTCCACCTGAGGAGTTGTCCTGCTTCTTCCCACCAGTGATTATTCTACTTTTCCACACCCACACGTTAGGAAATTTCTCCTCTCTAGGACATCCTAGGCCAGATCATCTCCATTTGTACCTTTGAATGCAGTCAGGCATGGAAGCATTTTGCTTGCAATTGGAATGTTGTAGCATTGTACTAGAAAGCCTGCCCAGTACTTACATCATGGCTGGAATTTGAACTCCTATTCCTTTACTTGCTTTTCTAGAACTGAGCTGCCCGGCGTAGTAGCTGCTATACACAGCTACTTTACATTTAAATTAATTAAAATTTGGTACAATTTCAAATTTACTCATTAGCTACGTTACCAGTGCTAAGCAGCGTCGTGTGGCTAGTGAACCATTGTACAGGACGGAGCAGATGTAGATCATCTACATCATCACAGAAAGTTCTGGACAGCATTGCTCCACAAAATGACCTCAAGCGTCATGGAACAGATGAGTCACGTGAAAAATAGTGACATAGCTAGATGGTTACTAGGAGAGCTGTTGTTCTCACGCACAGCATGGTGATTTTAAAGCATGTCGTAAACGCTTTGACCATCGAAATGTGGAATCTGATTCCCCTTTTCTTGAATATGGACTATCCGTGACGTGCTTCTATTGAATAACATGAGTAAACTCATTAAACTCAAGACATGGCAACCTTCTGAAGACTCCAGCCTTTGAGTCACCACAGCTGATACTGGGTGGAGCAGAGGAAAGATGTTCCCGCTGTACCCTGCCTAAGTCGCGGATTCGGGAGCCAGATGATTTTGTTGTTTCAAGCCACTATATTTGGGGTGGTTCCTTATAGAGAAATAGATAATTGGAAGATACACATTCTTAAAAAGCTACAGGTTTTTAATGAAGTACCTCTAGTGAATTATCTTTAATGAAGTTCAGAGCATGATGAAAAGAGGTCAGAGGAAGCGCAAGGGCCTTTCTCTTCGGTAGCTAATCGCAACATCAGTGGTGAGAACCTGAGACAAATAGAGTAGGAAATGCTAACGCACTTTCAGACATGGCAACCGCACGCACCGTCCAATGGCATAAGCTCCACCTTCCTTCAGCCCCACTCTCAATGGCTAAATGATGGCAACACTTTTTATTCTTGCTTCCCCCAGTGTCAGAACTTTTGATTCACTGGCAACTCAACAAGTTTTTACAGGGGTTATAGGCTGCTCGGTACTATATCTGCATACAACTCTTGATGCTTTTAATAGCATTGTATGTGATAGTTAAAATGGCAAAGATTCCTAAAATGCTTTTTTTCTTAATTCACATCAAATTGAGAAAGCATTCACTGTCCATATAAAAATTACAAATACAAGGATGCAATTTTGAGTTGACAAGTGCTAGGGTAGACTGGATTCTTAATGTCATGGCACTTTCAGAGAAGTTACATGAAATGCTTCTCAGGTCCATCCACCCCAGAGGAATGAAGGAGGAAGCTTTGATCACTGGCTCCTAGTTTCTGTGGATCGGTTGTTGTTCCACGGACTGCATCTGAACAAGTGCCAAATGGATTCCCAAGGGCATCCCACACTGTATACCGTGAAAGAAATCCTAGGGCAGAAATCAGGAGACGTGTAGTGGAATCTCAAGGTAAAGCACTGTCAGTTTCACCTGCGCGAAGCTGGCTGAAGCATGAGTGGAACGGGTTCTCTCAGATTGGCTAGAATAAGAGGTGAAGATAAGACAGATAAGAGGCTCTGAGGTGGTTCCCAAGGTGTGTCTGATACAGTCTACCCTTGGATCCACTCGGCTGTGCTTCTGGTCTCTCAGTCCAAACAATTACACAGTATGTTTAAAGTGGCAGCCACCGCAATGTGTATAAACACTTGATGCAAGTGGGTTCGTGAACGAGGCTAAGTGACTGCAGCCAGCCCTGAGGCTGTAACGGATATTCACTAGATGTCTCTACTACCCGCCATTCTAGATACCTTTCTCTCTCGGTTAGGACTTCAGTTGGGATGCTTGTCTGGTAATGACTCAAATATTCACCTTCAGGAGGTCTGAGTCCTTAGTTTCCTTGCCATCGTTAGAGTAGTTGCCCTTCTCCGTATACCATTATCAACAGGCATGGAAACAGAAAGAGACACCCCTAATGAATGTCCTGGGTTTCAGGCTTACTTACCACTGCCCCCATCATAATTAGAGTCCATTACCGTCACTATCACAGTAATTCTTTCCTTTGCCTTCTGGTGTGTTGTCATAAGAATATGCAAGTACCACACCTCAGTTAGACAACTGAGTTGTTTGGATACACTTTAACTACCAGATCCTTTCAGATAACTGTACCCCTTTGCCACACTTAATCTGCAAACGAAGCCTGAGAAATAAATGCGTACAGGATATAATGGGATTTGAGAAGAAGAGGTGTTCAGAGATGACCTGCTAATTTTTCAGTGTTCAAACAAGGAATCAGCATTATTCTGTGTGCCCTGCCACCTCTGGAGGTTTCAGGATTTTTATCTAGGAGCAGCCATGCAAGTGGAAGTGAACAGCCAAAGGAATTGTTTAAAGCTGCAGACCATAGGAAGCATGCTGGTTTTACTTAGTATGTTTACTTGGGGTGGCCTTCAGCATGGTGAGGACACATAAGTAGCCCCCTTGGCATTATCCAGGTATACTGCTCAGGTAGGAAAGTAGACTGGAGTATTTTAGAACAATTTTCCATGCTAAAGATTGCAATAGGAACCCATCATATCAGATGCCTTTTTTTTTTTTTTTTGCTCTGCCTGTCTTTAGCCTGGCCTGCTCCGTGTTCTAGTCACAGCTGCAGTGGACAGTTCCATCCACCTTGCACTGGTAAGTGACACTCACCTCAAGGGCATGGCCACACCTTACATCCTGCCTTAGCATTTTCTGTGGCACTGCTGGAGTCTACTGGACTCAGAGCAAGCCCAGCCCCTAAGTGTGAAAAAGTTAATGCCCCCAGGAGCTACCCTCATCCAGCGCGGGTTGGGAGCTAGTAGATAAATGTTCCAGCCTCCCATCTTTGGAATGGACAATTCTTGGAAGCATTCCACATGTTTCTTAGCGGTCCCAGCACAATCAAGTCCCCACTTCCCAGAGTGACAGCCTCAATAACTACTATCTGGGCTTTAGCTCCTTCCCTGTTTTACCCTCCTCACTCTCTCACTCTTGATTCTTGAGATCACCTCCTACATAAAAAATTGGAAGCTAACATCAGAGAAAGAAAATTATCTGGGATAAATAGAGGCATTTCATAATGACAGAGAGGTCAGTTCTGTAAGAAGACAAAACATGTACGTACCTAACAACACTGTCAAGCATGTGAGGCCAAAACTGATGGAACCACAAAGATGAATAGACACACTGACTGTTCTAGCTGGAGATTTCCATACCCCTCTTTCAGTAATTAAATTAAGCAGGCAAAAAAATTTTAAGATACAGTTGACTTGACAGGAGTTATCAGTCAACTTGATCTAGGTGACACCTCCAGAACACTCCACTGAACAACAGAGGAATACACATTTTTCTCAAGTTCTCATGGAACATTTACCAAGGGAGGCCACATTCTGGGCCATGAAAACAAATCTTAACAAATTTCAAAGAATGTAAATTATGAAAACGATGTTCTCAGATCACAATGGAATTAAACCAGAAATGAATAACAAAATCCCCCAATACTTGGAAATTAAAAAAAAACGCACTTCTGAATAACCTCTGGTCCAAGAAGAAGCCTCATAAAGAAATTTTAAAATGTCTTGACTAAATGAAAATAAAAATATGACTAATCAAAATTTGTGGGATGCAGTGAAAGCAGTGCTTAGAGGGAAATGCATTCAAGTATGCACATCATTTCAGTGAGCCTGTATTACTCTAACTCCAAAAACAGATAAAGGCGTCACAACAAAGGAAAATCACAGAGCAATATCCTCAACCAAATATTACAAATAAAATCCAACAACAGTTAGAATTATATACAATAACCAAATGGGATGTAGTCCAGGTATGCAAGGTTGGTTCAATTCTAAAAGCAATCAGCATAATCCACTACATCTGTAATTTAAAGAAGAGAAATCATATGATCATATTGATTTATGCAGAAAAAACATTTGACAAAATCCAACACTCATTCATGATGAAAACTCTCAGCAAACTAACACTAGCGGGAACTTTCCCCACTAAATAAAGAACATCTACCAAAAAACAGTAGAGCTGACGTCATTCTCAATGGTGAGAAATAGTTACTTTCTCCCTAAGTTTAGGAACGTGTCGAAGATGTCTCTTCTCACTAGCCTTGTTCACATCATTCTAGAAGCCCTAGCTGGTACAATAAGAAAAGGAACAATAAAAGGAAAGTAAAGGGAGGAGAGGGAAGGAAAGAAAGGATACAGTTTTGGAAGGAAGAAATAAAACTGACTTTGTCCACAGCTGATATAAATGTCTATGTAGAAATTTGAAGAAAACAAACAAAACAAACCAACGAAGCCAACAACAACAAGAAACCCTTGTGGAGCACGTAAGTGAGCATAACAACAGTCAGTTTCCAATATAACAGCAATGAACAGCTGAAATTAGAAATTTTTAAAATTACCATCTATGATAGCATCAAAGAATAAAATGGGTATAAATCTAACAAAATATATATAGGATATGTATGTGGAAAACAATAACACTGATAAAAATCAAAGAAGATATATAAATGACTGAAGAAATATTCTGTGTTCATGGAACGGAAAGGCGCATTGTTAAGATGTCTATTCATACCAACTTGATCTAAGATTTCAGTAAACCTCAATCAAGAACCCAGCCCACTACTTTGTATATATTGATAAACTGATACTAGAGTATATATATGAAGGCAAAGACCTAGAATATCTCCAGCACAATACTGAAGGATAAAACCAAAGCTGTAAGACATACTACCAAATTTCAAGACTTACTATAAAGCTGTAAGTGATCAGAAAGCGTGGGCCTGAGGAAACAATAGAATATAGATCAATGGAACAGAATAGAAAGCCCAGAAATAGAGTCACACAAATACAGTCAATTGATCTTTGACAACGAAGCAGAGGCGATTCAAGTGCTGGATGATAACCCAAAGTATAAAATGCGTATCCATGAATCCATATCGATATAAGTAAATGATTGAATAATTTTTTTAATGGGAATGAAGTCTCCTGTGCAGAGGAATTTCAAGTATCTCACGTAAACACTCTACTCAAGGAGGTGGAGTATATTTCTCCACTTAAGTGTGGGCTGCACGTTGTGATTTTCTTCCAAAGAGTTTAATATGGAAAGTGATAAAAAAACAGGGAGGAACCTGACAAATACTACTTGTCCAGGAGATCAAGGTCAGCATCCACAGTGACGTACCAAGTGGTAATATGTACCCTTGATATAATGTGATGAAAATGACACTTTACCTCTGTGGTCTGCCTCTCAAAAACCTCTAACTCCAGTCTAATCTTGAGAAAACATCAGGCAAATCCCAACTGAGGGACATTCCACAAAGAGTACCGAACCAGTACTCTTCAAAACTGTCAAGGTCATCAAAAACATGGAAAGACAGAAACACTGACACAGCCCAGAGGAGGCTAAGGAGACAGGATGATTAAATGTAATGTGGTATCCTGGATGGAATCCTAGAATGGAAAAAAGAACATTAGGTTTAAAAAAAAACAAGCCAAGGAAATTTGAATAAAGTATGGACTTTATAACGTATCAGTATTGGTTCATTAATTATATCAAATGTACCATACTAATGTAAGATGTAATAGGAGAAACTGAGGGTGAGGCATACGAGAATTCTCTGTACGGTCTTCACGATTTTTTTATAAATCTAAAACCATGCTTAAAAATAAATTTTGTTTAAAAAAATCCATTTTTAACAAAGAACATTGGAGGTGACAAACGGAGTAGAAGCAGCATAGTGTAGGGCGGGGGTGAAGGAGAAGCATGGGAATCTGAAGACCCTGCTCTGTTTCGAGTCGTTTTACTAATTGGCTGCATGACTCAACTTCTTAGAACCTCAGTTTTCCTCATTTATTATAATAATAGTAGTTAACATTTTAGTAGACTTTATGAGATTGGGAACCCTGTCCTGTGTATCATTTTATCCCCAGTGCCAAGAACAGAATGAGCACGTTATAAATATTCAATAATCGTTTATTGAGTGAATAAATGATCGAAGGAAGGAAGGGAGGAAAGGAGAAAAGAAGGAAGGAAGAAGGAAGGGCGCTTACTCTGTCAGGCACAGCACGCTATAACTTGCATCCATTACTTTAGGTAATACACTCAGTAATGCATGATGTACATTTTTTCCCATTTGACAGCTGGGGCACTATGGCTTGGAGAAGTTATATTCCTTGCCCTGCCCGTACACAACCAAAAAGTGACACAGGCAAGATTCAAACCAAACTGTCTGACCCTAAACCCCATACACTTAACCTGTACTCTCCTGAGCCCTTAAGCTCCTAATGTAATAACAGTACAGAAGGAATTTGCACTTTCCCAAATCTACCATGCTACATCTCTTCTGTGCCCTCATGGGGTCACACCAGATTATTTCTAAGGTCTCTTCTGTAATGCCAATTACAGGACTCAATAGAACCGAATCTTCTCCCCCAAGACTCTCCCTGCCCGGTTTTGTTTCTCTTTGCTCGCCACCCCAGCTCGTTATCTCCATCTCAACTTTGCTTGGACAAAAGCACCTCATCTATAATTTTTCTTTCTCTGGATCCTGTCGGGGAGACAAAGAGACAAAGATAAACGCGTGACCTCCGCATTCATTTTTATGATAACAATATCTTGTCCTGACACACACAGGCCTGGGTCTACTCAACAGGTTCAACTGAAAAGAATAATAGCTCGGGGAGGGGGGCAGGGGTAGAAGGCAATAGAAGAGACCTTTCCCTTTAAACACCAGGAGGATAAAAGGCAGCTCAACCCAGATAGCATCAGACACCACAAGACAGCCCAAGTAAGCTCTCTGTTGTGGAAGTTCCTGGTCTGTGTTATTGTTGTTTTACCCCTAAGTTCAGACCTAATTGTAAGATCATGATTTAGAGTAAGATAAAACTCAGGGAGAATGTCAGATTGTGGAGGAGAAAGCTTTTATTCAAATTGAACTTCTTTGATGGTAGAAAAAATAGGGCCGATATCAATTGCTATTTTATAGCAATCATCTAATTGCTAAATTCCTCCTTAAGCGTAGTGCAGTTTTTTCTTTTTCTTTCTTTCTTTCTTTTTTTTTTTTTTTTGAAAGAGAAAAGAGCAAAGATAAGTTCTTTTCAGTAAGGATTCCAAGCCAGTCATCTCGTGTTTTTTGAAACGAGCTGACATTTTAGTAAAAACTTGGGCTTTCCGTATACTACTGAAGATAAAAGCTATCACACTGCCCTGTGTCATCTGTGAGTGCCGTTTGAATTTTGTTTTTAATGCTTTTACAGTTTTTAGAGCAATTGTGAGCTCCACACATTTTTGCCTGAGTAATAAAACTGGGGGAGATGTTTGCAAGTCATAATGTTCCATAAATGGTTCCAAATTTATGGTTGCACTATAAACTATATTAGGCGATCCAAAAGCAAGTTTGTTGCTTTCACCGGTGCTTTCAGAGTCTATAAATTAAAGCGTTAAGCCTGTAAACAGCAAATGAACAGTCATGAAATCACCCTGGGACAAGGTGAACACACTGACTGCTCAGAACGTTCTGTGTCTCTCAGCTCCCAGGCGTTACTAAATAAATCATCCATGGACTGGAATCAAGGTGCCCCTCCTCAAGACGCACCCAGCAGGCGAATCAACTCTGATGTCACATTCCTACCAACTAGAACGAGGATGACTAAGGCGATCCATATGGTGGAGAAGCTTTATCATGTCACAGAAGCATCATCCTCAAGGGAAACTCTGTCTTTCTTCCAGAACCCTTCTTTTCACAAGGCCCAAGGCAGCCTGGCAGAAATCGCTATAGGATAATAATAGATGTTAAGACTTATTATTATTTATTTATTTATTGAAATCTTACAGACGCTGTGCTAAGCACAATAGATGAATGATTCGTGCTGTTCTCACAGGCCTGTGAGGGTTATTGTGTGGGGAAACTGAGGCTTGCAGAGGTTAACTGCTAGGATAAGCCTGGTCCCAGGTAAAGCATCTTAGTCGTTCTATATCCAAAGCCAAACTGTTAGCCACTCAAAAAATTGCTGTTTCTAGACAAAACACAATCCTTTTGAGCCTAAGCAGATAGTAAAATGTCTTGAGTCGGCCTTATGTACATTTTGTCACTGACTACGAATCCAGTTTAGCCAAAATAAGAGCGATATTGATAAGGATGAAGAAAAGGAGGCATTGTCGCCTTTATTGAGTGATTACCATGTACAGAGTGCTGTGCTAGGCACGATGCATACAGGATTCATTGTGTCCTCATCGGAGCCCTCAGAAGCAGACTCCACTAGCACTCCCATTGGGCAGATGAGAAAACCGAGGCTTAGACTGGTAAAGAAACGTTTCCTGAGTCACATGAGAAGTGGCCAAACTATGACTTGAAACCATATGAGACTGACTGTGAGATGCATCCCCTTTCTACAGCACCAAGCTGTCAACACCACCTTTGCAGAAATGATAGGATTCGAAAAATTAATTAGGTGTGTTATGAAACCTAAGTCTTCTGTTAACTCTAACAGGTTGTGCGTGGTCGAACTGGACTAGAGCCCACATGGTCTGAGCAAAACCTTCACCATCCTGATCACCTGTTCTTCCTCCACTAAGGACGAAGAGAACTTTCTAAATCCAAGTCTTGGTCATATTTACCCTTTTTCCTGCAAGCCCATCATCCTGGGTTTTGTTTTTTTAAAAATACGAATTAAAAACCACAAGTCTCACTTTTCAAATAACCTGTTGAAACCAGGGTCCCTTTTCCCTTCTCCTTTCCTGCCTGTAGTGGGCGTGTGTTGCTTTTCTCTCTCTATCATTCCTTCCCCTTCTTTCAGGTAATGGAAACTTGATCCTTGTTTGCAGGGTAACACTGCTCACTTCTCAGTGCACGTCTCAAAAAGTAGATGTTCCTGACAACTTCATCTTAGCCCTTGGAGTCAGCCCTGTTTGAAGTTAATTGTTTAACTTTTCTGCTCTGTGAGCCACTTAATTTCCCTTTTTTGCTTTAGCCAGTTGGTACGAGCCATGTCACTTGCAAGCAATGTAGACCTGAGCCTTCCCAAGCCAAATTTCAATCTCAAGTCACAGTTTCACATGAAAGACTGAAAGTACTCACTATCTCTACCCTACTCTGTCTTCCTGTTTTCCCCTCAGCATTTCCAAGTAAGTTAGCACTAGAGCACATGTATATCACAGAAGGGGGTCGGCAGACTTTTTGCAACGTCTCAGATGCAGACAATACACTCTCCAATTACCCACGTCAGGACAAAAATCACCATCATTGCTCTTCTTGCTAGGGCTGGTGACCAGATCCCTCGCACTGTCTGCACCCCTGAAATTCTCCTTATTGTTCTGAGAATTAAGGGCTGGCCTTTGGAGTGTGCTCAGTATTGATAGCCATGGTTATTACAAGTCCTTTTCTCAAATGTTGGAAGAGCTTCCAAGGAAGAGAATGGAATAGTGGACACATGTGTACCTTTATTATACAAAACAGCAACTAGTAAAGTCATAAACGCAGGTATAATTTTCTAAGAAATACAGATCTGAGCAGTTGCATTTTCGATAAACTCTTCTAGATGATTTTGAACTGTAGAAAACCACAGCAACATTTAAGACCTTATGGCTGAACATATGAGAGAAGAGACTCACAATGACCGTTCATGTTTGAGTTAATAAATATTAAGATATATTGTGGAATCTTGAATACCGACTGTAAGCCAATGACTCCCAATTTCATATCGCCAGGTCCAGTTCTCTCTGATCTTCAGACCCATGTATCCAACTGCCTACTTGGCGTCATTTGAATAGGCATCTCAAGCAGAATTCTTGATTTCGTCTCCCAAACCCACTTGGCTTTCAGTCTTCTCCACATTGGTAAAGAACGCTATTATTCACCTATTTGTTCAGGCCAGAAATCTTGAAGTTGTAGATCTTTGACTCTTCTTTTGCCCTCATGCCCCATGCAGTCCAACAGCAAGTCCTTCTATGGAACCTTCCAAGAGTCTCCTTGATCAGTCCACTCCTCGTGCCCTTCATGGCGGCTACTCTATTCCAAACCATTGTCATTTCTTACAACTACAGTAGGCTCCTATCTTATTTGCTTCCTCTCTTGCCCCCTAGAGTCAATCCTCCTTCCAGAAATCAAAATGACCTTTGAAAAAAAAGAAAGGCACATCAGATGATTTCTCTCTTGCATCTAATCTGTCTGCTTTTCACCATATATCCAGAATAAAATCCAAAGTCATGAACCTGGTCTGTACAGATCTATGTACCCTGCCTGATTCTCTTCTTGACCTCAACCCTACCAGTGCCTACACCCAACACACAACCTCTGCTCTAGACATTCAGAGGTCTTGTTGCTTGAACAGGCCAAGTTCATTCCCGCCTCAGGGCCTTTGCCCATATTCTTCGCTTTTCCCGGAAATCAACTCCCCGCTCATGCAACCGAATTCCTCCGTTTCTCCAGGGCTTTGTTCGGATGTCACCTCATCAGAGAGGAGTTCTTTGTCTGCACTATTAAAACAGCACACACCCCCGAACTTACACCTAACGTTGCACAAACCTAATCATCCCCTGTCCCCCCCGTTACCTTGATTCACACTTGTTCATAGCACATACTATGTGTTTAAGATCAATTTATCTGTTTTCCTCACTAGATTGCAAGCTCCAGGAAGGCAGACAGTTGTTTTGTTTGCCACTGTATCTCCCATGCCTTGTATGGGTCTCTTCTTAGCAGAGCTTGATAAGCATTTGTTGAATTAATTAGTTAACAACCGTAACATCAGCTTCAACCCCAGCAGCCTCAGAGCTCCCATCTCCCCCTCCCTTTGGGAGAACACGCCACTCACCGGGAATTCCCCTACAGATAGTTGTCTCCATCTTAGTTGAACGAAATCATTAGGTCTCGCGTTTAGTGAGCATCTCTATATGGTAGGTGTTATATGCCAAGCCCTTGACCTGCAAGATTCTCTCTAATTCTCAGAACGATGCCATGAGGAAGTTCATTTTAATTGTCCCCATTTTAATGATGAGGAAACTAAGATTTAAAAAGAACTGCCTTGTACAAGGCTTAGATGTGAATAGCCAAACTTGATCCCAAGCGTGCTGATCTCAGAGTTACACTCTTCCCCATCTGCACCCTGTCTTCATCTCTGATGCACTGAACAAGCTTCTCAGAGCCGGGGGGAAAAAAGGTTACTTCCTATTTTTTAAGCTGTTGATGTGGTTTGTCTTGTGTTTAAGGAAGACGTCAAAATCGAGTGGAAAATTTGTGCAATAGTTTAAGTGTGTTCACTTAGCACAGTTAAACTTCTAACCTACGAGACACACCAAAAACACAATGAGCTATGAGTACTATTTACAAGGTGATAATGGGAGTTTTTCAAAGACGGCGGTAATTCATAATGAACTCCACGCCGGGAGATGCAGTTACAAGGCACAAAAGAATGGCGTCTTCTTCTAGACCATAGGCGTGGCCTCATCTGGCAGTCGTAATCTGAGGCCCCTGGTTGCTGAAAGGATAAACAGTTCTTCTTCACTTTCTTCCCACCTTGTGAGAGGCCTTGACAGTGCTGAAGGAACTTAACCAAGAAGTACATGGCCTGGGGATGTGCCGAGGGCTGGAAAGGCAAAAGCCAGACCTTAAACTGTTGAGTTCAGAATCCCCATCCTTCTGGATCAGTGTCACTGAACAATCAGAACATGGCACAGATGCATTGGTTGCACTTCCAGATAAAGGGGACTTATTCTTCTGAGTTCCCACTTGCTCAGCCATGTAGCCAAGCCCCAATGACCAAAGCTGATTCAGGCTTTGGTCACACCCAATCCTTTTTCTTTGGGGAGATGCTAACAGAATGAATGTTCTAAGCTTTGCCTTCACTGTGACTCATGCCTTGCAGGATTTTCTTTTGCTTTTCTTTTGCATTTTCTTTAAAGCTAAATTAGGGGGTCAAAACTAGGGTGCCAGTATGACTGTGCAGGTTGCACACTGTACAAGTCTGGGGGTCACCATTCATGGAGACCACAGTGGGACTCAGCAGCTCTGGTTATGATGCGTTGGTACCCTTTAAGCTCTCTGAAGCTTCGTCTTTTTCCTTTGTAAATTGAGGGTAGAACCTGCCTGATTGATTTCCTAAAGTTGTTTGAAGGGGTAATGAAATAATAGAGGTAAACACCTCATGAATTGCAAAGTTCTTCAGAGAGTGTGTGAAGTGTGTGTTGGGGTGAGAAGTAGAGAATTGACTAGCCGCCTTTATATATAATTGACCTTATACAAGCAGAATCCCATTGTTATAAATGGTGCCATTACTTTATCCATAGATGCAGGTCCTGAGACAACCCTCTAACCCCTTCATGTGAATGTTTATTCAGACCACAGACAAACTGAAAGAAATGAAATTCTTACACCACCCCCTCAAAACAAAGAGAAAAACTATATGCTAGATAAAGTAGAATAAAATAGCATAAGCTTGTTTTTTTAAGTGGAGGCTGTTTAACCATTGTGTTAAAAGGCTAACTGAACTCCACGTGATCTTTCAGCAGGTAAGTCCACGTCCACATAAACTGGATCTCAAACTTTAATCAAGGAGATGACTTTTTCAATCAGATTTTTACAGTAAAATAAATGTTGTTTTCAGAATACATTTGATGAAATGGATATACTAATCAGGAGAAACACAAAATAGCCAAGGAAATCAGACATTCCATCTTAGCGCAAGCACGATGGGCTCGGAAGCAACAATAAAGTCCTGCCAGCAAATCTGATGTTATCGCTAGAGAAATAGGAATTGCTTGAGCCATGTTTTGACTCTCCTTATGGAAGAAAGAACAGTGTGCTGTACCCAGGAAATGATTCTAATCCAAGGCTCTGGCCATCTGCATGGGTTTTGAGTATCAAGCTGCTCTAAAATTACATGGAGACAATCACATTCTGGGTTGCCTTCATTTAGTATTTTCAGTTACTGAAAGAGCAGACAGTTTCAGCTGCTTAGAGTTCTCTGCTCAATAAAAGCAATTCACAGTTACATTATTTTTTTAATTGATCTTTATTCATTAGCGCCAAATGAGAGAGATAATTGGCCTCTAATTACCCTGGCATCCGAGTAAGTAGTAGTATAATTTTCCATTTGGCTCCAAAGTATTCTCCATAATTAAGTCATGTGTCTCTTGCTGTCTAATTTAAGAACCCGAAAGAAGTGAAATAGTGGGGGGAAAAACACTTAATCACAGCTCTTATTGATATGTGACTTCTTCCATACATACGGCTTTATTTTGGTTTTAATCAGAATTGAGGCATAATGCCAAGTTCAGGGGAGATGGGAGCAAGGAGTGAACTCTACACAGGAAGAAGGCTCCTCCGTTGTTTATTGGAGATGGAAATTCAATGCTCAAAAACGTTTATTGCTAAGATGGACAGAAAAATAGATACCATCCCACGGCATGCCTGGGTGTTTCTGTTTTGATTAACATCAATTTGATTGCTATCTAATCCCTTCAGAAACCTAGATAGAGATGTACCACTAATAATTATGATAGCTATTAACTTATATTTATAGAACCCTTTATAGTTCAAAACACTTTAAAGTACATTATCTCATAGAAACCAGAGAGGAGGCATAGTTTCGAGCTTAAGACGCCAGCTCTGGAGTGGGACCGCCTGGGTTCCAATCTCAAGTGCGCTATTTCCTAGCTTAGCACAACCTTGGGCAAATCGGTTTGTCTCTTCTGTGGCTCCTTTTCTTCATCTGTAAACTTGAGTTGATAATAGCATCTTCCTCATAGGGTGGCTATGAGGACCACATTAGTGAATATTTGTAAAATATGCAGAACCCTGGTGTGTAGTAAGCTCACCATACATGGTTGCTAATGGATTAGGGTTTCAGAAACATTGTAAATCCAGGTAATGGGATATAGAACAGGCGTTGGCAAACTGTGGCCCAGGAGCCTAAAGTGGTCCACTGCCTACTTTGTATGGCTCGCAAGCTAAGAATAGTTTTACCGTTTTTGAAAAAGAATAATAATTAGTGACATGTGAAAATTATATAAAATTCAGACTTCAGTGTCCAAAATAAGGTTTATTGGTACAGGGCCACAGCCATCATTTAAGTATTATCTATGACCACACTCAGTGTGTCATTGTCTATGTCTTTGCCTGTGGCAGAGCTAAATAGTTGTGCCAAAGACCGTATGTCCCGCAGAGCCAATAATATTTGCTGCCTCACCCTTTATGGAAAAAGTTTGCTAACCCCTGGTATAGATAGATGTTAAAGTAAGTTATAAGATCGGGACCCCCAAAGTAGTACAATTAAGGGAGAAGGAAACAGAAATCAATTCCCAGTAATAGGAAGAAGGCATTAGAATGGCCTGTCCTTTGGAGCTACACAGTCATGGTTGGAATCCTAGCTCTAAACACATTCATCTGTGTAACCTTGGAAAAGTCACTTAAACCTGTTGGTTTCTAGCCCCTTCATCTGGGAATAGATTTTAATAATAATTCTACCTTTCTCACAAGTTTGTTTTAAGGACTGTATTAGGTAACATATATAACACACTGAATAGCCAATAAGTATCCAAAGGTCGAGGATGACACAGAATTAGAAAATACACAATTAAGTTCAAGAACTCAGAATTCAAGATTCATGTCAAGATCCAGGAGGGACAGAGGTCAGAGTGAGGAGGGACAGGATGATGAACGGGGCCTGGCTAAGGACAGGGAGACAGGATCCACCTGGATGTTCCTACCAGCATGACGTCCACCAAAGCCTAAATCTCTTTCCCCACTGGGGTGTGACATAGGCTTGTGGCTTCAGCTGTTTCTATGATCCATATTTATCTCCAGGGGTGTAATCAAGACAAGAAACAAGTTGAGACGGATGGAGGAAATTGATGTGTCCTGTTACGTCTGAGGCACCCGCGGGACATTCAAGTCTACTTGAGCAGCAGACACCTGGGAATGAGGACTTGAGACAGAGCTATGGCCTGGAAGACACTAGGAGGGTAGTGGTAGTTCAAGTCCTCAAGGCTGAGATGAAGGAGAAGAACACATAGGGAAGGAAGATTAGAAAGCCAGGAACAGAACTGGGGCAGACATGGCTATCTACATAAAGCCCATGCCAACGCCGTGTTCCATTGCTTCCTGCCACCATAGAGTCCATGAGGCTGAATGCTCACCCAGCTGATTTAGTCTCTAAACCCCGCATGTTGGGGGTTCTGGGTAACAGAAACCCACTCAAACTAGTTTCAATTTAAAAAGAGGATATGCTATAAGGACACAAGGCCCTTTCAGAGAATTCAGGGCTAAGAATGAGCCAGATCTTACCATGGACTCTGTGGAGAGGCTGATGGCATCCAACAAATAGAAGTCCACTTCATTTCCCGGGTTCTGAACCCACTGAGGATTAAGGCCAAATGGAAGATTCCAAAATCCAGGTGCCTAAGACAGTGTCCGGTACATAGTGGGTGCTCAGTACACATTCATCGAATTTGAATAAATGAATGATATTTTTGCCAGCCCAGGCAAGAAGTTCTTTTTAATGTAAAAGAATAAGGCCCAAATGATTGAATATGAAGAACCAATGGCAAGTGATGAGCACAAGTAAAACCCATTGCCCACGCTGCTATACTTTGCTTCCGTAGCATGTATCACAGTTTTTAATAATATAGTGATTCTTTGAGAAATATCTCGTGAGATTATAGACTTCATAAGGACAGAGGTCGTGTCTGTTTGGATCATTGTCTAGCACAGGGTCAACAAACGTTTTCTGAAAAGGGCAAGATAGTAAATATTCTGATCGTTGCAGGACACGTGGTGTCTGTCGCAACTACTCAGTGTTGTTGTCATACCAAAGTAGCCGTAGACCATATGTATTGAATGGGCATGGCTGTGTTCCAGTAAAACGTTGCTTGTGATGACGGGAAGCGGGACATACATGTCTCATGGACCACAGTTTGCTGACCCCTGCTGTAGCGCATAGTTAGCGAGTTCAATAAACGCTAATGGATATTCTGCATCAACTTAAAATCAGCTCAGGGTGATCTCAAACTGTCTATACCTTACAGACATCAGTGATGTCTTTCTATTTGACTTCTGCTCAAAATTCCACCAGGCTTTGTCCACTTGATTTGATGGTCAGTTAAGAGGCAGCCAGAAGAAAGTAGGACAGACAAGATGAAAAACAACCTTCCTTTTTTAAAGAAAAGGAGGAGAGTTGGGGCTTCGAGATTTAGACCTAGAACTAAAGCGACACCTATCTGTCTGAACTGTTGTGGCCCAAATATGAGAAAGTTACACATGTGACTTTGTAAGAAGACCACTTGGGCTTTGAGGTCCAAAAGGCCTGAGTTAAATTCTGTCACTCTTTGGCTGTGTGACGTTGAGCTAGTGACCTCTCATGACTGAGCCTCAGTTTCCTGATCTGTAAAATGGAGATAACAAGAAACACCTCCCTTGCAGTGTGGTTATAAGGATGTGTGTGTAAATGCTTAAATTTGTTTTAGATAAAAAATATATATACCTGCTCAGCAAATATTATCTTTGTTGTTTTGACTCAATTTTGAAATCCTTTCAAAAACTAGATTTGTCCTTCTCCCAAAGAGCAGCAAATAGCCATTTTGCCTCCAGCAGCTTTCATGAAAAATTCGAGACCTTTTCAAAATATACACATTTCCTTTGACATCACTACACAATGCAGAACATGTGTGTCGTTACAAAGGTGAAAACAAGGCTTCGTGGCATAAATTATTGATATGTTTTGGAGCGTATGTAAAATGGGACATGGGGGAGGGAAATAAAGTGAGTAAAGAGATGAATGTGAAAGAAACTCGACTTACAGGCACAATTAAATCCCTGTGAAATAATCCTGGCCAAATAACAGTAATTCAAACAGGCTGACTATAAATTAGAGAAAATTGAGTTCACTAAAGCTGTCTATTGGCAAGTCTGGGGGTGGTGATTCTAAAGCCATATACCTCATGCTACCCTCAGCAAACAACTGGGCTTATCTTTAACGTGAAAATAATGTTGATGTAACTCAGCATATTTTCCTGGAGAGCGGAAGGAGTATCCGCCTTTTGGGTGTTTTGTAGATACAAGCCAAATAAATTCTAAGAAAGTATTTGGTTAATCCCCCTTCCCTGCCCAGACACACACACACACACACGCAAACACACGCAAACACACGCACACACACACACACAAACACACTCAAACACACGCTCACGCACGTTTTACCTATGTAATTAACAAGTTCTTTTCTCTGGAGCCTCTCAAGCTGTAGAGTTTGTCAATTAACATTGGTTCCTGTGAGAAGCATGAGATAGGTAATCCTTATGAGTGTCCTCACGCATGCTTTCCCTTCCAATTATACCTTTCATCTCTCCTTAAAAAACAAATATTTTTTAACTTTTTAAAAATCAGCTTTTTATTCCAGGATAATGTTAGTTTTACAGAAAAATTGGAAAGATAGTAGGGAGTTCCCGAATATCCCACACTTAAGTTTCCCTTACTCTTAACATCTTATATTGTCTGGTATATTTGCCACAATTAATGACCAGTATTGGTGCCTTATTATAACTGAAGTTCATACTTTATGTAGATTTCTTAGTTTTTACCCAGTGTCCTTTTTATGGTCTAGAATCCCATCCAGGACACCACGTAACATTTAGTTGTCATGTCTCCTTAGGCTCCTCTTGGCTGAGACGCTTTCCCAAACTTTCTTTGGTTTGGATGACCTTGAGAAATTTATGGAGCCCTGGTTAGGTATTTTGTTAGAATGCCCCTCAACCGGGATTTCTCTTATGTTTTTCTCATGAATAGACTGATCTTATAGGTTTTTGGGAGGAAGGCCATAGGGGTAAAGTCTGATGCTCATCACTTCCTCTAAGGGTATACACTCCCAATATGGCTTACCACTGTAAAAAGCAAATTTTAAACTTGAGCCATAGAAACTGCTTCTCCCTAAGTAGACATTTCCTCCAACTTGAGCACAGGTGAATTTTACCAAAATAAATGGATTTCCAACTAAACACAGAATGACTAGTCTTGCCACATCTGGAATATCATTCCTTTTAGTTTTGTTTTCACCTTTTGTTTTTTTATTTCCCATCATTCTTGGAATCTGAGTGACAACACAGTGAGTTGCACCTGTAATTTCTTAATCTGAAATTGCTAGCAAGAGGATTGCTTCCAAAGAGACAGGGTAGAAGAGAAACTGGCAAAAGTAACAAAACCTGGTCTCTTTTTTTTTCTTCCCTTCATCCTAACTGCTCAAAACTCTTGTACAGAGAGCCTGCCTCACAACTATTTTGATACATATCAAGTTCCACGCTGACTTAAACATGTTTGGACAGAGTTTAGAACTGTGTACTTCCTATGTACAGCAAGTCTTTGACTATGGAACTGATTGTCTTTTATTTTACTATTCGTTGATGGGAGTACCCGTAGAATATAAATTAATGAAACAGATCAGATGTTTCCACACTAAACACATAGAAGTATTCTTGACTTCTACAAAGAAATATGCTCTTTCCCATTGTTCTTGAAAGATGTGGTCATCCGTACTTTGTTTCCCCTTTTCTGAGTCATGGGTGCAGAGAGATTGCTTCACTCTGCGCAACGCACTTGCGCAAACTCAGTGACAAATGGCGGCTTGCGCTTCGGTGTCGGGAAGAGGATGGAGCCTGGCGGGCTCTGTGGTGAGTCGGGGAATGGAGTGGCCTCCCCCAGAGGAGGCAACGGCTGCTCAGCAACACGGTAAACAGGGAAACGGGAAGGTTTTTTCCTTAGAACGGTACCTGGCACCGAGCAGTAATTCAACAAATAGTAGCTGTCGTTATGATTGCTATTGTCCTCACTGTCATTGCTTTGAAATGGGTGGAGTTGGAGATGAGAATTAGTGCTGAGTTGGGTCAACAGTCAGTAATGGAGTTGGATTACAGAATCAGTGCACTCATTTTTTTCCATTCTTGCCCCCAGCCTTTTGTCCTCTGATTCCTTCTCGTGATTTCTTCTCTTAGGAATATGCCTCTCCCTGCACCCCAGGGTCCAGAGGCTAAATCCTCCATGTGCTTTCAGGCTCAAATCAAGGGCCTCCTTTTGATCTTTCCCTCACTCAATTATAGAATCCAAGTTCTCATGGCGCTTTATCTAGCAGTGTGCTGGAGTAGGCTTGTACCAGCTTGAGAGTAGGAGTCGTTAAATTTTCAGGAATCTTCTAAGCTAGTTGTTAAATACAACCATTATTAAATATTAAATTATTTAAACTTAGAATTCAATGACTTACATTAAAAACATAGACAATACACTTCCTAATTATTTTACTACATTTTATTACTATCTGCGTTCTTTTAGGTAAGTATGTGTATCCTGTGTGGATGATGGAAATACTATATGATGGTGAGCTAATACATGTCTCTTCCCAGCTAGGTGTTCAGCGATTTTAGACTGGCAGCTTGAAAATGGCCATAATGGGAATATTTACATTATGGAAACCAGCAGTTGCTGCAAATCAGTGCTTTCTCTAAGCACACAACCCAGAGTTAGGTGTTAAGTATTTACCAGCATGACATTACTTTTAGACTTCTTTTGAATGCTTATGATTTTTTAAAAAATCTGTACCTCTCTTAGGACACCATGCTCCCCTTTGCATTGCAGATCATTGGTTATAAGTCTTAAACTTTCTTCTAGATTATACAGTCCTTAAGGGCTGGACAGATATCCTGTTCATGATTATATTCCCCAAAACATCTAGCATAGTATATGTTCAATATTTACTTATCAAATGGAATTAATTAGAAGCGACAACTCAGTTCTGGGAAGTGAAAATCAAGCACACATTTAAGTAATATAATATACTCTTCTCGTGCGTAAGCCAAATCAAAAGACAGAGAGTTGGCTGTAGGGAGGCCAGCCAGGAGCTTACTAGCAGAGAAGGAATCTGTACAAGGTGAAAGATGGTGCATACAGCAGTGCTGTGGATGGAAAATTGCAGAAGGGTGAGATCAAATTTAGACCTAATTAGTTTTAGAACTGATAATATTGGTGCCCTAGTTTTCTTCTATTATACTGGGATAAAGAATTTTCTTTCACAAATCTCTCTGCATCTTCAGAAAGTTCTTCTAAATCTTTCCAATGATTTGGTTTACAGTATGTCAGAATAGGAGCTATAGTGTTTTCCTGTGCCAATCCTGAGGATTTCCAGTGTCAACTAATTCCCGTCCACCTGCCCACACCTCTTCCTAAGGGCAACCACCCCGTGTAGAGCCACTGCTGCCCTCATCGTCCTGTTTTCTCCCAAGTGACCTCGCTTCCATAGCTGATTGGCTCAGGGATGGATATCTGCCTAGTAGGCTGGCCAGTGAAATGTGAAGAAGTTGAGCTGGTGAGTCACATCATTGCTCTTAGCAATTCCACCTGGGAAACATGGAGCACTTAAGCCATGTTTAGAATTGGTAGAAGGAAGTGAAACCGTGCCATGAAGGCGCTACAGAGTAGAACTGGTGCCACAGCAAGCAAAAGCCATGTTGTAAAACAGCAGAATTTTTGAAAAAGCAGGAAAGGTTTTTGGTAGATAAAGGAATTTGCAGCAAATAGAGAAAGAGTTTATTAGAGAATGGTTGTAGGTGGGTCATGGAGATATTTTAGTTTCTGGTTTAGTAGTTACATTCCATAGTTTTCAAAACAGAAAATGTAAGTGATTTTTACCCAAGGTCATATATAAGCAGCTAGACTTCATAATCCCAGATTTTTCCAAACATATGGTAGTATAGTTGCTACAACTCGCACTCCATGCCCAAGACAGATAGGGCTGATTGGACCAGGAACATTTACCATGAACACTGGATTTAGCTTCTAAATTCTTCCTGCATTCAGATCGGAAAAGTCACTGTCATCATTATGAGTTAAGAATGATTTAGTCAGGCTTCCCTGGTGGCACAGTGGTTAAGAATCCGCCTGCCAATGCAGGGGACACGGGTTCGAGCCCTGGGCCGGGAAGATCCCACGTGCCACGGAGCAACTAAGCCTGTGGGCCACAACTACTGAGCCTGTGCTCTAGAGCCCACGAGCCACAACTACTGAAGCCCGCACACCTACAGCCTGTGCTCCACGACAAGAGAAGCCACCACAATGAAAAGGTGTGCACCCCAGTGAAGAGTAGCCCTAGCTCGCCACAACTAGAGAAAGCCCATGCTCAGCAACGAAGGCCCAATACAGCCAAAAATAAACAAACAAATTTAAAAAAAAAGAATGATTTAGTCTAATATTTCTGTTTTCATTCTGCAAAAGTCTATTTCAAAATATTATTCCATAATATTGGTAATAGGTTTCCCCTCAAAATTCAAAAAGGAATCACTGAAATAATCATCTGAAATCCAAATTAAACGCCCAAAAATAAACTTAAAGTTTTTTGTTTGTTTGTTTTTTACAGCGTGTGGGCTTCTAATTTTGACCAGCTGTAAACATCTTGGATTCTTGCACAGAAAAAAGAAAACCATTTCAAAGACAGAGATATGGTCAAATAAATTAATCCCATTATGAAAATTGTGCTAGAAAATCATGAGGAAAACACAAAATAATATATGAAAAATGAAAGATCTTTAACAGAGCCGGAAAAAAACGTTGACCATAGAATGCAAGACTTTTCTAACAATATCAAAGAACAAATGATGAAACTATGAAAACATGGCAAGTACTTTACTTTAGCTTTCAATGAATTGTATGACATATGATTCACAGCCCAATTAGTACTCTGTTTTGTCTTAAAGGGCTTCCAAATTTACTAAGAAATGTCAAATCAAACAAAAAAAAAATCAAAGTTATGTAGATATTTTTCAACTTGTATCTGTCAAAGAAGAATTTCAGTTAGACATGAAAAATTAGTTTCTATCATGATGGACAGTATTCCAGGTATGTTAGATTAAAAATCTAAAGCTAATGGAACTTTAAAACAAAAGACGGGTGACTCCTTTAATGCTTTGCTTCACTGTAAGATTCATATTGAAACTCTCTGTGCTCAGTTTACTAAAGTGAACTCTATGAGAAGTATCATGGGTGCAATTGTTAAAAATTGTTTAATATGTGTGCAAATGCTATAAGTCATCACCAGTTTATAGAACTCTTGATGAGACTAGAAGACAGTGATTTTAATGATGTTGTGTACTTTGCCAATACACGTCAGTTGAGTCACGCAAGAGTTTTACGAAGATTTAACGCCACTCCAAGATCTTCTTGAAGAAAACGAATGCTTGTCAAATATTTAATAATCAAAACAAAAAATGGCAGAATGATTTATATTTTGCACCAATATCACACTACATGTGAACAAGCTAAATTTGAAGCTTCAAAAAGTTTATTTGTATCAACTGTATATAATGGACATTTATAGACATTTTTCTCAAACTTACATGGAACATTCACCAAGATGGATCACGTTCTGGGCCATATATCACACCTTAAAAAACTTTAATGAATAGAAATCATAGCATAGAAGGAGAATTGCTGGATCATATGGTAGTTCTATTTTGAATTTTTTGAGGAGCCTCCATACTGTGTTACCTAGTGGCTGTGCCAGTTTGTATTCCCAACAGTGCACAAGAGTTCCCCTTTCTTCACATCCTTGCCAACACTTGTTATTTCTTGTCTTTTTGATGATAGACGTTCTAACGGTTGTGAAGTGATATCTCATTGTGGTTTTGATTTGCATTTCCCTGATAATTAGCAGTGTGAGTGTCTTTTCATGAACCAGTTGGCCATCTGTATGTCTTCTTTGGAAAAATGTTTATTCAGATCCTCTGCCATTTTTTAAAACAGATTATTTTTGTTGTTGTAGTTGTTACTGAGTTGTATGAGTTCCTTATATATTTTGGATATTAACCCCTTATCGAATATATGATTTGTAAATATCTTCTCCCTTTCAGTAGTTGCCTTTTTATTTTGTTGCTCATTCCCTGTGCTGTGCAGAAGCTTTTTAGTTTGGTGTAGTCCCATCTGTTTTTTGTTGCCATTGCTTTTGGAGTCAGATCCAAAAAAATATTGCTAAGGCTGGCGTCAAGGAGTTCACTGCCTATGTTTTCTTCCAGGAGTTTTATGCTTTCAGGTCTTACATGCAAGTCTTCAGTCCCACTTTAAGTTAATTTTTGTGCATGGTGTAAGATAGTAGTCTAGTTCATTCTTGTGTATGTGGCTGTCAAATTTTCCCAAGATCATTCATTGAAGAGACTGTCCTTTCCCCAGTGTATATTCTTGCCTCCTTTGTCATAAATTAACTGACTGTATATGCATGGGTTTATTTCTAGGTTCTCTATTCTGTTCTTTTGATCTATATGTCTGCTTTTATGCCAACATCACACTGTTTTGATTACTATACCTTTGTAATATAGTTTGAAATTAGGGAGTGTGATGCCTCCAGCTTTGTGCATCTTTCTCAAGAGAGCTTTGGCTATTAGAGATCTTTTGAGATTTCATATGAATTTTAGGATTGTGTTATATTTCTGCAAAAAATATCATTGGAACTTCGATAGGGATTGCATTGAATCTGTAGTTTTCTTGGGGTAGTGTTGACATTTTAACAATATTAATTCTTCCAATTTAGGAGCACAGAATATCTTTTTATTTATTTATTTGTGTCTTTTTCAATTTCTTTCATCAGTGTCTTATACTTTTCATTGTACAGGTCTTTCACCAACTTGGTTAAATTTATTCCTAGGTATTTCATTCTTTTTGGTGCAATTGTTTGTCTTTAAAATTGTTGCAAAATATACATAACATAAAATTTTCCATTTTAATCATTTTTAAGTGTACAGTTCTGTAGCATTAAGTACATTCACATTGTTGTACAACCATCACCACCATCCATCTCCAGAACTTTTCATCTTCCCAAACTGCAAGTTTATACCCATTAAATACTAACTCCTAATTTCCCCCTCATCCAGTCTCTGGCAATCACCATTCTAATTTCTGTCTCTGTGAATTTGACTGATGTAGGTACCCCATATAAGCGGAATCATGCAATATTTGTCGTTTTTTGTCTGTGAAAGTTTAAATTGTATGTTCCAGTAATATATTTCAAAGTTTTATCCCATCCTGTTTCCAACAGGACATTCATTATACAGAAGAAAGGAGGAGTTGTACTTTGATAAACATTTAGCAGTGGTCAATTTCTGTGAAGCTTCTTTTTCCTAGGGGAAAAATTAAGTTAAATGCAGAAAAATGCTAGCAGCTCTGCAAGGAAATAGAAGGTGGTGTTAGAATAATTTACGAAGGACTTGAAATCACTCCTGAGCCCTGGGATACTTCTGTCAAATATGTAGCTCGTTGGGCCTTTCATAATTGTGTCTTAATGCTTGGAATGTGTACTGGCTTGTTATAGGAAAGTAGCATTACTTAATCAAACAATGAAATTATATGGCAACTCTAACATTTATAGTACTGAAGTTCAAATCATTCCCAAGATAAGTGATGTTGCTACTGTACTACGTACATCAGTGTTTCCTGCTAGGAAGAAAGATGGGTGGATGGATGGATGGACTAGATTAGATCTAAGTTTACATAATATACCTGCAGACCGTGGGCTGTTCACGTTTCTTCATCCCATTTTTTCTTCCAAGAGAAAAATCAGATATTTTAAAATGTATCAACAACCAACTCGTTCTGTGATTATACGTTTTCTTGACTCTCCAAAAATTATTTACATAATCTCTGCCTGTAAACACCTAAATACAAGTTTGTGTGTTTATAAACAACCAAAGGACTATGGACCAATGTGAGGAAAATCAATAAACTTCTAATCAAATCCCTCTGAACAGACATTTTGGTTTGCCTTGAGGTTCACCAGAGGGTAAAAGAAAAAAAAAAAAAAAAAATGTTAGTGGGGGAGAAGGTGAGAATATGGAAAAAATACTAAACAGAGTTTCAAGTTTTAAAAAGTCCCTGAAATTATTGAAAATGCAGAAATGAACGAAGAAAAGGAAGTGGCTGCTAGTGGTGACAAATTGGAGAACTAAAAGAAAGTTTAGCATTCACATGACTATTTGATTGGTATTTTACAGATGTCACTGAGGCTGGGGGAAGGGTGCGTGGGACTCACCCAAGTCATAGTTGCTGATAGTGTGGGCCCCAAGCCAGCCCAGTTCTTTTTTGCTCCATCCCACATTGTATCCAGCCCACATCTGGTCATGCAAAACAAACAGAGCTTTCATTTATTTTTCCCTTCATAAATGCAGGAAGTATCTGCACTTCCAAGGAAAATATTTATGTATTTTTAAAGTGGATTCTAAGACCAATTGAATACACAAATTAAAACAAATATATATGTCTGCTGGCCAATGCCTCTCTGAGGCCCTAGTTGTGCTTTACACATGAAAACAGGCTAAACGTTTTAACTCTGAGGAAATAGGGTTTCATTCGATTCTGTCATCTTGTTTTTGAAGGAATTTACGCTCCCCCCTGCCTTTTCCATTCATTTCATCAAACGATGATACTACATCAGCAAAAACCCAACACAACGGAACGAGGTGCAAGGCAGAAGTGATCTGAAAACCTTCAAGTTGTGTTTCAGTTGTTTTTGAAGAAAAAGGGATGGGTGGTCAGTGAGCATTTGTAGGATTCCATCTGCATTTGAGCAGCGGATTGTAGACTTGTTAACTCACAGTGTCACACAGATGTGGAGCATCATTTTTCATTTAGGAATGGCCACCCTAGCTTTCTTTTTCCATTTTAAGGGAGCAAGCACAAAAGCCTGCCGTGGGCCCACTACAAAAGAAGTTCGTTATCTCACAACCATATGACATCGTCAGCTCCATAATCAGAATAAGCTAAATAAATTGAAGAAAAATAATGGTAGCTCAATGCACTTTATAAGCATGATTAAAGCCACTGGAGGTGGGGAAAAAATAAGCTTGGGTCTCTGAGGTTTCTAAATTTGAACGGACTTTCAACCTTACGGCTATGAGAGGCTGCAGCCCTAGTGTCTTCTCCATAGCCATGTTGATTACTTGGTGAATGTAAATTCCAAGGAGTCTCAATAGTTAAAGAAATAGTGGTAGGTCATGTTGAGTTTAAAATTAATTATGGAATTTAATCATCAGTAACAATAATACAATTAACCTTTGTAATATTTTCCAAAGGCCAAATAAAATAAAATGTAATAAACAGAAATCATGTAAATATTTAAAGACTGGCCCCTCTAGTCTAGACAACATTGGAGCTCTAAAAGGCACCATTTAACTGGTGCTTGGGTGGCTTGTCTGCTGTTTTCTCTTAACAAGCTTGTACTCACATAGTCCAACGTTAGCCTCTTCATTCTGCTTGTGTTCATTGTCACCTGACTGCCACCAAGTTGGGACAAAGAACAGCCATCAATAGTTGCTGTCATAGGTGGTTTTGGGCCACAGCTGCAAGATGGGATCTTCCTCTGACCCCATCCGCAAGGCTGGCTGTGGTTGACCTTGGTCAGCCTGAAACATGCTCTGTACAGATCTCATTCGGCTTGGTCTTTAGACTCCAGGCCTGAAAGCTGTCAGGGTCAGGGCCAAAAAATCTCATGTACAACTTACTGTTCCCACCAGAGTGGTTCTGTGAGCATTCCCCTGGCTTAACAAGAAGACATCTTGCTGATGGGAGAAGTTTATAACATCAATATCTTGTTCTTTTTTTTTTTTTTTTCGTGGTACGCGGGCCTCTCACTGCTGTGGCCTCTCCCACCGTGGAGCACAGGCTCCGGACGTGCAGGCCCAGCAGCCATGGCCCACGGACCTGGCCGCTCCGCGGCACGTGGGATCCTCCCGGACTGGGGTACGAACCCACGTCCCCTGCATCGGCAGTCGGACTGTCAACCACTGCGCCACCAGGGAAGCCCCAATATCTTGTTCTTGTTGTTAAACTTTAGCCTTGTTGGCTTTGCCACAAAAAAATGTATCTCATCTCTATTCCTTCCGGGGCATGGAGTGTAATACTTCTGCGGTCTACCCCAATCCATGATCACCATTCTCTCTCACTCAGGTACTAAAATGACCTCCTTTCTTCCTTGTCTTTTTGCTTTAATTATTCTTCTAATTCACCTGTGATCTGTTCTTACTCAGCAGAAAAAACAAAAATGATCTCTTAAGAGTGTAAATCAGAGCACATTTGTACTTAAACTTTCTGATGTGGCCTCACAATAAGCTTCAATGCCTTTGCTAACATTTACCTTCATGTAGACCCAGCACCAGCTATAAAATATGGAGCCCAGAGCCAAATCAAAGTATGGGGACTTTGTTCAATATTATTGCAACTTTCAAGATGGCAACAGGAGAGTATTAAAACAAATGTGGGGTCCTTCTAATCATGGGACCCTGTGCCACTTTTTTTTTTTTTTGGCAATATGAGGGCCTCTCACTGCTGTGGCCTCTCCCGTTGTGGGGCACAGGCTCCGGACGCGCAGGCTCAGCGGCCATGGCCCACGGGCCCAGCCACTCCGCGGCACGTGGGATCCTCCCGGACCGGGGCACGAACCCATGTCCCCTGCATCGGCAGGCGGACTCTCAACCACTGCACCACCAGGGAAGCCCTCCTGTGCCACTTTGAGGGTGACCCAACCGTGAAACCAGCCCAGTCCCCACCAGCACCATCACCAACCCTCTGACATATTATGTCCATTTCGCAACCAGTACGTTGGAGCACTGAATCCTATTTTGGAAAACGGAGTTGTACACACACACAGTTCCCATCACTGTAGAGCGTAGCTGGGTTTCAGAACATGCCTTCCTAGCATTTTCCCTTTGCCATGGTCACTGTGTCTTCGAGTACTTCTTTAGAATAATAGAGCAGTCCCAGTGGTATTGGCTATCGCCTCATACGGGCATGGGGAAATCAAGAAAATTAGGAATATTTCACTCCATACTTTTACTGGTATATCCGCAAGAAAATATAATCAATGGTAAGAAAGCAAATTTTGTGATGGTTACCTTTCAATAAGGAAAGAGCAAGACGCCACAGAGAATAAAAACAAGGAAACTGCAAATACAGAAGGATGGCCTGGCCAGCGTAAGGAGTCGATGGCAGGGTATCTTCCAGTTATCCAAAGCCCTTTCCCTGGCTTGGCCCTACTGCCCCATTCCCTGCTTTGTGGAGTTTGTCTGGTGTTGAAGTCACTTTAGCGCTTCCTTGAACATGGTTTTTTAAAATAATAGTAGTAATAAGAATAATATTGTGATTTAGTGAGCTCCTATCATATACCCAGCAGTGTACTAGGTGTTTTCCTGACATCAGTACACTTAGGGGGCATACTGTCGTACCGATTTTATAGACGAGCAAAATAAAGTTTAAAGAAGTTAAGAAATCTGACCAGTGAGCAACAGAGCAGCCAAAGCCGTGCCAGCCGGGCTCCTGTGTCTGAGTTCTTTCCTATACCGGGCAGCACCGTGCAGATCAGTGTCTCTGAAAGTGTGGTCAGTGGACGACTCGCCTCCAGATCGTGTGGAGTTTGTTAAAACTCCAGAGAGCCTTGCCTAAAACCTAGAGAATTTGATTCTCCACGGTCGTGGCCTAGAATGTGCGGCAGGGGTGTTGGCGGGAACAAGCCCCAGGTGATCTTACGCACAGTGATGTGGGCCTTGCTGCTGCAAGTATTTTCCTCTTTACTGATCTGTTTTCGTAAGGACCCTCCCACGCTGTCTGGAGGTGCCTTTTGGGTGCTCTGGCACTTCTTCCACTTCAGCTAAATGATGCGATAGACCTTGGCATGGCGTAGCATGTTTTAAATGCCAGTAAGGCTCTGCAATTCCACCAGACACACAGGAAACAAAGTTAAATAATCCCATACAACAAAACCTGAAGCGCATCATCTTCCCGCACACACGATGTGAAACGAGATATGCAAAGCAGGGTCCTTAATGCTACGATTTGCACTTTGCATCTGCCTCCGTGCCTGGATGGTCATTTGTTAAAATGCATGTGACATTCCACAGGGCAGCCTAGGGCGCTGACGATTGTCAGCTGCACAGAGAGTGAAACAGAGAGGATGATACAAAACAGGCCCTGAGATAAGAGCCACCCTCTGACCTAAGGGCCGTTCGCAAGACTGCATGATCAGCACCAAATTCCGTAAATTATCCTGAGCTTGAATCCGTTCTGAGATCCTGCCGCTAAAGGAGATTGCAGTCTTACTACGTAAGCCCTTAGCCTATATTTTCCTCCACCACATTCATACTTGGTCGTTAAATTCCAGCCTATATTTACTTTCCAAATACCAAGTCATGATGTCATGTTACTGAAAGTGCCTTCTGTTTTACTCACTTACACCGTTTCACACGTATATTCGTCCTGTAGGTTCTCTTGGGTCTCATCTTCTAGGAAAACTGACACAGGTTGTGTTTACCTCTTACTAGTTAAAAAAAAATAGAAAGGAGGAGGCCGGTTACTGGAATCATCAGCTGCCTTCTTAAGGCAGAAAAGAAAGATGAAATAATGGAATCTGGCCCCGGGATGTTTAAAAACTAGCATGGAGGAAAAATAAAAACATTGCCCGGATAAAGAATCTTATACCAGAGATCAGGAGTTTGCCTTGTGAGGCCAGAATTCATCCAAGTACAAATAATAAATAGAGGAGAGAGAAGCATTATCAGGTTTACATTTTCCAATAAGCATTCGGAACATCAAAGCTCTGAGAAGGTGTGGAATCCCTTCCAGGCCTGAGGAGGGGGGACTCACGTGGATACAGCATGTCTCTCCGCGGGGGACTCTCACTTTCGGAGGTCTTTGTTTAGAGTCCTTTTGCCACAATTCAGCAAACCTCTCTGTCCTCCCCAGCCACTTACATGCTCTGGCCTGCAAATGCCTCTTATCACAACTGAGCATTTCTTATCTCCAAGAGGATTGAAACCAGAGCGCCCTCGAAGGATCCAGGGACTGTTTAAGAATAGCAGAAATTTAGCCTGACCAGACTTACAGAATGGAGAATCCTCAAAGACAGAAGAAAAGTTATCTGCTAATGGTCAGCATTGGCCCTGAGCCCTCGTTCTTCATTTCAGCTATTCACTCTGTGTTATTCCATTAAACCTCAATTATGGCTATCATCATTTTCCTTTGAAGACCAAGGGCTGGTCTGGCGGGACAAAGGCCTTTAATCACTTTGCAGAGGTCTCATAGCATGATTTAAAGTTGCCTATATTTGGAAAGCAAAAAAAAACTTTAATCCAATGAGTTTGGTAACTTGAAAATTTTCTTTTGTTGGTTTGTTTTGGTTTGGTTTGGTTTGGTTTTATTGCGGTACGCGGGCCTCTCGCTGTTGTGGCCTCTCCCGTTGTAGAGCACAGGCTCCGGACGCGCAGGCTCGGCGGCCATGGCTCACGGGCCCAGCCGCTCCGCGGCATGTGGGATCTTCCCGGACCGGGGCACGAACCCGTGTCCCCTGCATCGGCAGGGGGACTCTCAACCACTGCACCACCAGGGAAGCCTGAAAATGTTCATTTTTGAACAGAACAAGAAAGGCGTTTATTTTCCCCAAATATATAAACATAATAAATGTCAATAAGAAAGATTAATGGGAAAGACATGAACATTATAATGGCCCAGGAAATAGAAATATAGAATGATAACGCCAGTATCAGACAACACATTAGGCACCTAGGCGTATGGACCATGGCTTAAAACACATGGGTATAAAATTTCTTTGTACGCTAAGACATCTTCGTTGTAGTATGGTGGAGTGAATTTACTTCCAGTCAAAAGAACAGTAGTGCTAAGGAGTTTTGTTTGGCATCTAAGTAAATTTGTAAAAAGGTGATGGACGTGCAGGCAGCAGGCATACATCATTAATATATTCTTCACAGAGTATCAGTGCTCTGCATTGTTTCCACAGAAGACACTGAAGTTATGTACATAACATTACCCTAAATCCCTAACCAGAGCTATTCATATAAAGTCCTTATTGTAGCTATCTCCCTGACCATGATCATGTAGCGTAGAGATATTGCATTGTTGACAATCGGATAATATAAATTACATTTGCTCTGAAATAGCA
Source organism: Neophocaena asiaeorientalis asiaeorientalis (assembly GCF_003031525.2). NCBI lineage: Eukaryota > Metazoa > Chordata > Mammalia > Artiodactyla > Phocoenidae > Neophocaena > Neophocaena asiaeorientalis. The sequence goes on from NW_020173397.1 coordinate 7,767,256, forward strand.
CTGGCTGTTGCTTTTGAAGCCAGCCAAGGTCAGACTTATAAGATGGAGAACATATGCCCATATGGCTTAAGAACTAGATTGCTATCTGCCGAAAACCTAAATTCCTTGAAGCTCTCTAGAAGACGGATGCTAATGGAAAAACCTCACATATTCTTGCTTGTAAGGTAGTTAAATTTGCATGCCCTGGGAAGGCGCACGGCAGTTTTTCACCTAGTGGAACTGAAACTAGAAGAAAAAGGGATTGGGCGTATGCCAGGAAAATGGAGCCTGTACTAAGCAGTTTCCATCCACCACCACTTGGGAGACCGAAATGATAACTAAAATAGCACCTTTAATTTTTGCTGTGCTGCATATGTGCCAAGAATTTCATATGAACTTTCTCTTATGATTTCAGTTAATCTGGTAATAAATGTGCAGGTGACACAGAACTAAAAGGTTTTGGTGGCAGATAGGCTCCAGGAGGGTCATTATCTGAACAAGATTAAGTGCTGTGGGGTAAGTGTAAGGCCCAAACAGTCAACTGTGTTCACGTGAGAGGGGGATTCAAGACCTGGCAGAAGCACTGACGGTAACAGCTCAGGGGTGTTGGTTGATATAAAGCTCAGTTAGAGTCACTCATTACTGTGGCTGGTGAAAGTGTGCATTCCACTGAAGTGGAAGCCTCTGTTACTAGGGTCTGAAATGAGAAAAATGTCAGCCCACTCTAGCATCCCCAGAGTACTGAATTCCAATCTGGGTCCCCTACTTGACGTAGGCCTACTATGCTTGCTGTGTGCCAGGCCCTGTGCCGAAGCCTTTATGCATGTTATCTTGTTTAAGCCTCAGATAATCAGTGAGGCAGCAAATGGCAGGTTAGAGAGTGCAGTGGGCATCTGCCTGTTGGCCTGCCCAATATTCATTCCATCCTCTTCCTTTGGGTAACTACCTCTCCGTCATTATTTACAGGCTTGGTTGAACATCAGTCATATTGCAGACCAAAGGGTGAGAATGTGAATCAAACCAAACCCATAGCATTACCTTTTCCAGGTATTTGAGCCGTGAATGGAGTATAACAAGGACAGAAAAGAATAGAGCTGATAACGCCCAACATCAGTGCTCTGAAAAAATGGCCCTACTGCTTTGGTCCCCAAGCTTTGCTTGTTACTCAGTTTTCCAGGGCCTTATTTTTTTTTTTAATCAGATCTCCGAGCCAGTCCATATACTTCTAATAAGTGCACTTTTTTATTGTTTAATTCAGCCAGGTACTATTGCTTATTATAAAGAACATCAAGTGACTTGCATCAAGGTAAACAAGTCATTCAAACCTTTCAGGCTCACTCCAGAACCCACATAGTTAACCGCTGCTCTGGTCCAGCACCAGACCATGTGAGAGGATAGCGGGCAAACTACATGGAGGAGAGAAAAGGGGGAACCAGGAGGGAAGGGGATTGGAAATCATGTGTAGAACAGTGATGGAATGAGATTGTTTTTTCCTGGAGAAAGATTGACACGGAGATAAGTAAACATGTTCAAATGACTGAAGGACAGTTATTTGGAAGAAAGATGAAAGATGGATAGTCATTTATTCATTCACTCTTTTCACAACACAGTTTTATTGAAATGTGTCAGGTGCTGGGGTTATAGAAGTGAATAAACAAAATATCTGTGTTCTCATGGAGCTTGCAATCTAGTTAGAGATAATGGACAAGGAACACATTTTAGAAATGAATTTAGCAAATGACAGGAGATGATAAATGCTATGAAGAGTGGTGGTGATATTTGGTGGTAACACGAGCAGAAACCAGTATGAAATAAAGGAGCCAACCTCAGGACTCCTTGAAGGAAGAATATTCCAGGCAGAGGGAACAGCCAATGCAAAGGCTTTGTTTTTTTCAAGGGATGTCCAGGAATGGGTAGAGAGTGGTGAGTGGGAAGAGAATAGATCAGAGAAAAAGAGCCAACGGTCAGTTCACATCAAGCCTTGTATGGCTACAGTATAGAGACTTTGTAGAGCTGCCAGGAAGTTTTTTTTTTTGTGTGTGTGTGGTACGTGGGCCTCTCACTGTTGTGGCCTCTCCCGTTGCGGAGCACAGGCTCCAGACTGCGCAGGCTCAGTGGCCATGGCTCACGGGCCCAGCCGCTCCGCGGCATGTGGGATCTTCCCAGACCAGGGCACGAACCCGCGTCTCCTGCATTGGCAGGCGGACTCTCAACCACTGCGCCACCAGGGAAGCCCTGCCAGGAAGTTTTGACCAGGGGAGTAACATGATAAAATGTATCGGGGTGGGGGGAGAGCAAAATACATTTTAAAAAAATTTTATTAGATTATGGTTGATTTACAATGTTGTGTTAGTTTCGGGTGTACAGCAAAGAGATTCAGTTATACAGATACATATATCCACTCTTTTTCAGATTGTTTTCTCATATAGGTTATCACAGAATATTGAGTAGTGTTCCGTGTGCTCTGCAGTAGGTCCTTGTTGGTTATCTGTCTTATACATAGTAATGTGTACATGTTCATCCCAAGCTCCTGACTTATCCCTCCTCCCCAGCACATTTCCCCTTTGGTAACCGTAAGTTTGTTTTCTATGTCCATAAGTCTGTTTCCATTTTGTAAATAAGCTCATTTGTATCATTTTTTAACTAGATTCTACATATGAGTGATATCATAAGATATTTGTCTTTCTCTGTCTGACATACTTCATTTAGTAGGATAAGCTCTAGGTCCATCCATGTTGCTGCAAATGACATTATTTCATGCTTTTTATGGCTGAGTAATATTCCATTGTGTATATATGTACTACATCTTCTTTATCCATTTATCTGTCAATGACATTTAGATTGCTTCCATGTCTTGGCTATTGTGAATAGCAGAATGTATTTTTGAAAAGCATCCCCCTTGGGTGATATATAGACAGCAGCTGAGAACATAGTAAGCAGTGAGCAAATTCCGGTAGCAGTCCAGGCTGGAGAATGATGGGGCTCATACTAGGGTGGTCAGAGTAAAGATGAAAAGTGATGCATCGTGGTATAAATTTGAGGGTGGATCTGATGGTGTTTGCCAGTGGATTGAATAGCGAGTATAAGAGACAGAAAAGAGTAAAGAATGACTCAGATTTTTGACCTGAGCGATTGAATGAGTGAAGATTCTATTTACTGTATGGCCTTATAGGGTAGAAATAGGACTGATGGTAGATGGACGGGGATGCTATATAAATTAGGACTTTTCAGCAGTCGTAACTGGCAAAGGAAGGAATGAAGTGATTTAAAGATGATGAGTTTCCCACACAGGAGGCTGGCACAGGTAAGGAGGACAGCTGTTTGGCAGAGGCTTTGAAAAGGGGCTCAAATGCCAGTAAGGGGTGGAACTAAGCGACTGCAAGCGTCCTTCCAATCATGAACTTTCCTCAACCATGAGGTTTACAGAATTGATAAGTAACTCATTACCCATTACCATTCATGCAGGTAGAAGGGAATAAAAATACACAGTCAAATTGTATTTTTCTGGTTTCAAACTTGGGCAAATTAGGGAGGGCGACATTGGTTTCTACAGCCCATGACTGAGTTCATTACTTCAGCATAAGACAATCCCTTTTCAAAATCAGAACACCCTGGGAGAACAACAGGGTGTGGTTTGTTATTGTTTCTCTTTCCTTTTCTCTTCTCAGTGTAAAGCTGGAAAAGTCTATGCGTCTACGTAGTCTGGTAAGGTAGCAGACAATAAAAGCAGTGGCTGGGATCCACTTACCCTTCATTCCTTGTGTTAGCCATCCTTGGAACTGACAGATTATATAGGGGACCTCAGACAAACCAAAGAGAAGAAAGAAGAGCCAGGCTTGCTGAGTTTTTATTTTTTAAAAGAGAAATAACTCCTATAAATTCAACTGAAGGACACCTGGAGTTCTGTAAGGCACATTTAAAGCTGATTCCACAAATCCGAACTCTTGGTTTCCCTAGACTGGTTTTCCCAAGTTTAGCGTTCCCTTTCTAGATATGCTACAGTTCGCACTCCCAGCCAAGGAGGCCTGGGACAAATCTTAGAGTGGAAAATACTCCCCAACCCTTTCCCATTCATATCTAGTGCAGAAGAAATCAAGGGGGGAAGCACACCATGACTTATTTAATTTTTTATCCTGCCCATCCTGTCTTTCTTGGCTCGTTTCTAAGAAAGAACATCCCCCTTTCCTTGCCAGGACTAACCCGAGAGCCTGTATCCATCTGTGCTTGACTCCTATGGGAACTTGCCTCCCCAGCCAGCTGCTCTTTCTGTGTCCCTCCCATTCCATTCATGCTGTTATTAAACACCTTTGAGCCTCTGTCTGACTGTGTGCTAAGCATGTAAGAGGAAAGATGCCTCTCCATCCCCACCCAGCAGTCTAGTTCCGGTCAGTGGAGAAGGGATTCCAGCCTAACTGTGAGATCTCTAAGTCTGAAGCTGCTTCCAGCTCTCGGTCGTGCTAAGGCTGGATGCCAGTGTTGGTGGTCCTTTGAGTAGCAGGGCACCACCAACACGTCTTGGAAAAGCAAGGGCAAGTCCAGACATGAGTGAGAGTAGGTGGAGGAGAACTTGCCTGCTCATCGTGAAACACTCACCAGAATTTGCGAGCAGCTGGGTATTTGGTGATGGGGGGAAGTGGGCGTGTAGGCTGCTGTGGGGGTGTGTGTGTGATTATGACCAGCAAGAAAAGTCGCGGGGATGACGAGTGCTCGATCAGATTGTCAGGCCAGGGATGTCAAACACTGCATCTGGTATCATATCGGCTATGGTCTGTGATTACCCAAAAAGGATTTGTTTTCAGTGAGCTCTTGATGTGGAAAAACAAAAGGAAAAAGGAAAAATATTTTCTCTTCATTCCTTTATGTGCCTGTAAGAAGATGGGTTCATGGTAAAGATTTGTTAAGCAAATACCTGTGTTGAAAAGGGACATAAATTAGGCTATAAATATATCCAATAGGAGAAAACACTGGAAAGAAAGAAATCTAAGTTATTGGGTGACAGTGGAATGCACTTCTGTCCATTGGAATTATACGGATAGTAGACACTACTTTGTGTGAGGAAGTTGATCTGTGTATATTGTACATTTTCTTGATGTTGCTCCAGTGTTTCGTGAGAGAAGAGCTTATCCTCAGTTCTTCTCTAAATGTCACCTCCAGGAGCCCAAAAGGATGTGCTCTCTGCGTGCCATTTAAAAAATCCAAGACAATGGTGGAAATTAAAGGTTAAAAACCCTGTGTGGAATAGATGACACAGTGCTACCAAATCACTGAAAATCCAATAAAGAAAACGGGAGAGAATTCTTTCCCAGTAATGTTACTTGGCTTCATCTGAAGAAGTTTGACTTACATTTTTAATAAAAATTTTTCCCCTTTCTTTCTGGTTTATTCCTAGGCTTCCAACGTTTTTAGATTTTTTAAACCAGATGAACGGTATATGGTCAGAAAGGAACGTGGAAGGCAAAAAAGCATGGCAGCTAGCAGAAAATGATGAATGTGGCAATAATGATGCTAAAAAAATAAGACAGGTAAGGTACAAATGTAGGTCCTTGTCTGTGCTCCTCCGGGAGCTCCCCAGTAGAGATTCTGGCTCAGCCCACCAGGCTGGGCTTAAGTGTAAATATAGATTTTCAACTACAGCCCGGTCCCCCAACCCTGGTGCTCTGGCCAGGGTTTTGGTTACAAACCATGGAAACATCTCTGGTTGGCTTATTCAGAGATGAAATTTATTGGAAAGATATCAGATAGCACATAGCAGGCAGGGACCAGGGCAGGCACTGCAAAGCCAAGTCTAGCCACAGGAATGATCCCCTTAGCGTGCTCCACCAGGGCCATTGTCACTACCACGGAGCCATTGCTGCCGACGGCTCCTCCCGTGGCCCCGGGCTCTCAGTGCTACAGCACATACTTTCTATCTGACCCTGTGCCTTTGCGTCACTCCACTGACATTCAGAGATCTGGACTAACGCACCTGATGGACTATGGGGCCAGGAAGCAGGAGAGCGAATACTCATCCCACCCTCTTAGCTTTCGTAGTGAGAGGTGGGCTTTGTTTTGCTCTGATCTTGGGATCTCCCCAGATAGAATATTCAGATGTCATACAGCCAGAATGTCAGAGGTCCACTGCCCCTGGCCAGCAGGCTGGGTGCAGGGCCAGGACTGTGTGTGAGAAAGGGCAGAATGTGAGCCAGAGAAGCTTCCCCAAAATGGTGACTGAAGCGGCATTGAGAGCAGCTGAGAGCTGGCAGCAGAAGTGGTTTGCAGTAGGGCCAAACAACCAAGAAAGACATGATCAGGGGACGGTGGGCACAGCAGTGGGTAGGGGTGTAATGCAGCCCCAAATCTGGAGGCAGGTAACCCATACTCATGTGTCATGCTTCTCCCATTCTCAGGTATTTTGGGATAGATCCTGACGAGTAGAACGGTAGACACAAGCTACTACCTGCTCCCCTTTGCCTTCCATATATTTCTTCCATCTATCTGTCAGCCGGTCCATGTTTCCCAAATCATGGTATATCTACCTGTTAGTGCATGAGAGATGATTTTTAGGTCATCGTTGTGTAAACTTGGTTTTCATCATTATGCATTTATTATCATGGTGTTCAGAAATACGAAAAGTAAAATTAACTTACTCTGTGGTGGGCACTGTTCTAAGTCCTTTTCACACATGCAACCTCATTTAATCCTCACAAAAATCCAAAGAGGGGATTATTATTATTATTATTACCCATATTTTACAGATGATAAAACCAAGGCTCAAAGAGGTTGAGTCACGTGCTTAAGGTCACATGGCTAGTGAGTGAAGGAGCCTGGGTTTACACTCAAGCAGTCTGACAGCAGAGTCCTTGCTCTCTCTGCCGCGTGGTGAGGGTGCTTCCTGTGAGAGGAGCCCCGGCTGGGCATTTTGAACGAAGAACATGATTTCAGCTTTCCTCTTTTTAATAGACATGAGTGTTTCTCTTCACCACAACCCTGTAAGGGTAGCAGTAGCTAACATCACTTAGCACTTAATGTGTGCCAGGCACCGTTCCAGCTGATGCATGTACAATGAACTCATAATGAGGGTGCAGAGGCTCTCTCATCCCCATTGGAAACAGAAACTGAGGCACTGAGAGATTAAGTCCCTTGCCCAAAGTTACGTAATTAGTAAGCCTTAGAATGTCTGCTCTCGCCTGTGTATTATTTTGCCTCATTAAGCTGCCAGCCTGGGAGGGAGGTGCCCTTATTATCTCACTTTACAGGTGAGGAAAGTGAGGGTCAGACAAGGGAGTTGTCCTGGTTCAAGTCAACAGACTTCCTATAAAGGGCTAGATAGTGAGTATCTTTGCCTTTGTGGCCTTAAGTCTTTGCATCACTATGCAACTTTGCTCTTGTAGCACCAAAGCAGTCATAGAAAAACATCAGTGAATGGGCATGGCTGTGTTCCAATAAAACCTAATGTATAGACACCAAGGTGTGAATTTCATATAATTTTCATATGACACAGATTACACTTCTTTTGACTTCTTGTGAAATGTATTCTTAGCTCACGAGTGAGGGAAAAGCAGGTGGCAGGCAGGATTTATCCACAGGTCACTGTTTGCCAACCCTTGGCCAAGGTCACGTCACCAAATAGTGTCTGATTCCAAACCAGATCTCTTTCCACTGAGCCATGGAAGCTTCCACACAGAGAGATGAAAAGGAGAAGGGCTCTCCCACACCAAGGACAAGCCAGAGGCTAATAGGATGATAGCTCCGTCCTGGCCTGTGGTATCCCTAAGCGTCAGCTCTTGATAGTCAGTAAAGTTGGAGCGCTCTGGTGGATGGAAAGAAAGCGTTGACTGTGAAAAACAACACTTAAAATCTAAACGTAATACTTTCAGAGCATGTTTTAGAAAACTCCCTCTATGTCACAAAAAATACCACAACTTTTTTTTTCAGGACCATGATGAAATGAATAGTTTTGAGCCAATGGCTTGCATTTTCCCCTTTATCCCGAAGAAAATCACATGGTAAAATCATGAATTTCCCCGAGAGGGCTCTTTGCCCGTTCAGCCATGTCTTCTAAGGGGTTTGACTTATTGAAAAATACAAACCACTCATGGCTATAAAACCAGTGAACCTCTTTCCTTTATTTAACCTATTGCCCTTGAAAATGTACTTTTTTATGGTTCGCACGTGATCCAACCAAGCCTGCTCTCAGCGATCCTTTCACATGAGTTATGTGGAGAAGCACTTCAAAGAGAAACGCTACAGAAATACAAGGTAGTAGTGAACTCAAGTCTACTCTTAACTCATAACTTGAACCCTGTTGCTAAGTGTGATAGTCCCTGATTGAGACAGGAGTTTCCCGATGTACGCTCTCCTTGCTTCGTGTCCCTTTAATCCCTCTCCCATTTCTGTGCACGCCGGTTCTTGGAATACTGTCATGCCCAGCAGCCAGCACACCGGCTCTCTGTTGGAGAGCTGCCCTCGGGCTACTGGAGCCGGCTTTGCCCCCTTGAATAGAAGGATGACGTGGTAGTCCAGGCACTCCCACCCTTGGGGGCAGCTCTTGACCAATGACTGATGGGTGTAGGGCTCTAAATATTGTTGCTCCCTCCGCTCCCAATTGGGACAATTGAGGCATGAGCCTGGCTGTGTCCAGACCCTCCCCCCACCCCCGTGGGAATGAGTCACCTTCAGTAAGGTGATTCATCCTTGCTAGATCTCCTTCTATTCCCTGGTTCACGCTCCTACTCTCTTCTACTCATTTTCCCCAGGATTACTTCTTAATAAATCGCTCTCGCAGAAATCCTCATTTCGGGCTGTACTACTGGGGACCCACCTAAGCCATGAAGTTACAACAAGCTTCTTAAAGTTCTGCCTGCTGGTACACAGCATGTTGCAATAGGAACCCATTACCTTGCGTAGCTCTGAAGAGTCTTCCAAATGCTTCTAGAGCAGCATCTGAATAACCCTTCAAACTGGTACGACTGCCTCCATCACACTGGGGAGGAAACTGAGGCTCAGAGAGAGTAAACAACTTGCCCGAGGTCACACAGATGAGAATGAACAGGGCTTGAGCCTCCTGCACCTGTGGGTTGATGGTCACTATTGGAAACTAAATTGTCATAGGATATTTTCTCAAATGAAAGCGTAGTCTCTCTTTTAGGGCAAAGGAAAAATCTCTAAGAAAGAAAATATGTTGGAATCGTTTATTCATACCACAAATATTTATTGAGCCCCGACTTCGTTTCAGATGCTGTGGTAAAGGCGATAGATATGACAGTGAGGTCTACATGGGACTTAACTTTTAACAGGAGGATGAACAAGAGAAAGAAAAAAAAAACAAACCTTTGTAATGGCCATAATTGCTTTGAATAAAATAAGCAAGGAACTGAGAAAGGGAAACTCCGAAGGGGTCCTCTTTAGAGCAGAGAAGATCTGCCGAGGGGGAGGGAGAGGACATTTAATGTGAGAACTAAGGATAAGGTTGGGGTGGGGGAGGAAGGAAGCCAAGAGCTCGGAAAATGTGCTCCAAAAATGAGGATCTGAAGCCCACCCTTCACTGAGAAAGGGAGAATTCAGAAATTTGGTTTTCTTGTTGGCTCTAGGATTACACTTATTTGTAAGCAGAGCAGACGGTCATCTTGGAGGTAGAATTTCAGGGCTGTCAACAGGAGGTAGGGCAGAGATATCCACCACCCTGCTGGCCTGGGCTTTTGACTGAAATATCCAGCATGTGTCTTACTCTTGAACGACCCTCTGGAGAAGCTCGTTTGGTTTACTTTGGCTCCACATCTGCTGTTAACTGGAGAGGGGCCAGCCTGTTAGACTAACTCTGGCCAAACCACCCTCAACAATGGAAGGCTGTGGTTGGCCCACATCCAAGGATCGGGGAGGCGGCTGTGAGTGTGAGAAGGGCGGAGAGTGGCGACCGTAGGTCTGGCTCCCTGTTGTGCCATCTAATCCTCTGTGTCCTGGGGAAAGGAGCTCATCTCTCTGAACCTCTGTTGCCTCTTCTGTTATTGGTGAGAAGACCGAGTACGCTAGCAGGCTGCTTGTGAGGATCAGAAAGAACATCTGTAAAAAGGACCTGGCTCAGTACCTGGAACTCTCAAAATGAGAGCTTCAGCTGGAGTAGAAGTAGTAACAGTAGCAAGAACTGTAGAGGGAGAGTAGCAGTCGTCATAGTAACAGTCACACTAGTGAGCATTGATATCATGAGTATCACGGCCTCTGCCTATACCTGAAACATTCTGGTAATAAACCAGACCCTCAAGGGTGAACCATAATCTCATACCCATCGAAAATACCAATGCTCACCTACTGCTTTCGGGAAGTGACTTGAGCTTTGGAACGTATCCAGAACAGAACAGCACTGGCCAATAGACACACAATGCAAGCCACATATGGAAGCTAAAATTTTCTAGTAGTCATATTTTAGAAAGTAAAAGTGGGTGAAATTAATGTACATATTTTTTTCTTTAACCTAATATATCCCAAATATTATCCTTCTGACATGTAATCAATATAAAGGAAATTATTGCTGAGTTTTTTTATTCTAAGTGTGCATTTTGTATTTATAGCACAACTAATTTCAGACTAGACGCATTTCAAGTGCTTCATAGTTGTGTGTGGCTAGTGACCACCATGTTGGACAGCACAGTCCTAGATAATAACTATATATTTGGTGTGACTAAAATTACAGGGTCAGGGTAGTTCATGGGGCAGGGTTTACCCGTTCCCAGCTCTATAGAGGAAAAAATTGCAATTATTAGAAACATACCAAAATGATCAAAAGCAGACAATATCAGTTATGTAAACTGTGAACATAGGAAGCAATTCTGTTCTTTCTCTAATAGTGGAAAAGTTTGTCTTTCTTTCAGCCACCAAGATTTACAAACAAACACCCTAACAAATAAAAGCTCTGAGTCTTTGGTATAACTTGGCTGAAATAGACCCTTAAATTCATCTCTTCACCTCATTCACATCTCTCCTCCAAGGTCACCTCCTCAGAGAGCTGACCATCCGACACTGGCACAGCTCTGCATGGCTTGGAACACAGCTGTCTTCTTCCCTGTCATTTCTAATTTCAGCAGTGTGGGTTTTTTTCTTGCCAACTGTTGCCAGCTCAAGATGCCATCAATACAGAAGCCTCTCTTTTTCTTTCTGGCAATCTCTCAGGAGCTATGCCTCTCCAAGGCACCAATCATTGGCTAAATCCTGCTCTAGATCCCATCCTTTCCTCCTCACCCCTTTTCCCCACCTGACTCCAAATGCTTAGAAGTTTGTGGGAACCACTTAATCCCAGGGGGCATCCCTAACACCATGGATATTATTGATGGTCCTGGGCCATACCAAGTAGCACAAGGACGCTCCTCAATTTCCCTCCCCTCCATGCTGTATCTAATGGTACGCTCTAGGACCTCTTTCCTCATCCGTAAGATGAGAGTGTTGGACCAAGCCAATGGTTTTCAATATTTTTAATGATGGGGACCCAACCCACATTTAAAAAAAATAATTTTGAGGACTATAATATAGTTATATAAGTTTTTAAATGTATACCTCAGATCGTTCAAAATTCCAAGAAATAACGATCTTAATATTTGGTGATAATTACAGGCAATATTACTTTAAGTGTATAAGAAGGAAAGCAGACAGGAAAGCAGAAAGACAGGGAAAATGGAGAAAATCAAAAATGAAGGTGGGAAGGAGGGATGGAAAATAAGACAAAAGAAGGAAGACACATTATGAATTAAAAGTCAATCCTGAAGATGGCAAAGCAGAGATGTGGGAAGATCCTGGATCTATCAGGATTCTATTCAACTGTGGGATTAGCCAACCCTAAAATCCCACCTACTTCTAGACTTCTAATACAGTAGTTCTCAACTACAGCTTTACACTGGAATTTCCTCGACTGTTAAAAAATACAATAAAATGTAGTAGCCTGCCTGTATCCAAGATTTTTCAGTTGAATCGGTATGGGGTGTAGCCTCTATGGCAAGACTGCTTAAAGGTACTAAGGAGATTCTAATGTGTTACCACATGGAGAACACTGCTGACAGTAAATCTTGTATCATTTAAGCCAGTGTCTCTCACACTGTAATGTACATATGAATCACTAGGGGATCTTGTTAAAATGCAGGTTCTGGTTCAGTAGATCTGGGATAAGTCCTGAGACTCTGCATTTGTAACAGGCTCCCAGGAGAGGCAGTCCTGCTGCTAAGGGCTCACATCTGGAGCAGGGAGGTTGTAAGCCAGTTTGACTCAGAGTTTCTTATAAGCAGGAGCATCCCAGCTGAAATTTCTTCCCACCTTATATGTTACTTGATTATCTACCGCCGCTCCCCCTTCCAATGCCCCCTTCTTCTTGTTTAAAAAAAGGCAAGAACATTCAAAATAATCTTTTGGAGGTTGTTTGTTTGTTTGTTTTTTAAATAAAATGGCGTTAACTTCTTCCAGGATATATCCTTTGCTCATTGTTATATGTTACTTTTTCCAAGAATGTGGTATGGGCCTCTCTCTTCAAATTAAAGTGTGCACTTCAAGAAACTCTCTTCCATTTTATCTTGGAATATATTCTTCTGCTGCATTTGTTGCCACTCTTCTTTAGCAACCCCATTTATACATCAGTTGTATCTCCTTTGTCTACTGTCCATACCTATCATCTTTTCTACAGCCATTTTTATATCTTTAGTATTTTTCACTTTATTTTGCAGGATTTCTTTAAGTCTATCATCAGTTTGGAGTTAGGACTTTCTTTGTTTCATCTATTAGGAAATTCACTGTGGTTTTTTTTCCTTTTCTGTTCTTCCCCAAACTTGGCCAACTCACGTTTATCATCTTCTATTGATTTATAGCCTCTTCTTTGAATCTTTACATCTCTTATTTAAAATATTTTCTTAGTGAGATTATGTTGCATATACTTCCTTTGAAATGGTTTCCATCATATTTTGTGTATTTCTTCTTGTTATCTTGAGAGAGAGGTAATCTACAATTTTTCTTGTTTATATTTTTCCAGTTTTTATACATAAGCTTCAGGTTGACCCTTTTCTTATTAACATCTTTGAATAAGTCACACAACTTGCTGAAGGCAGGGGGGAGTGATATAATTGCATTACTGTTGAAACAACCTGTAGCCTCCACTCAGGTTTATGATCTATTATACTCTCTCATCAAATCTATATTTTTTTAAATTTCCTGAGGATACATCTCCCTCATTTTAGAAAAATCCAAATTAGAGTTTCTCAACATGAAGACCCTAATGAGGACCAACTTTTAAAATTGAAAGAGGGATGGGGGAATGCTAGGGTCTAGGCCTGTACAGATTACCAGGGCCTGGTGGTCAGGATGTGGAACTGGGGGAAATCTCATGTAAAGAAACCCTGGATTAAGAAAATACCTAAAGACAAAAAGACAGTATGAATTAATTAACATTGTAAATGAACTTGTGTTTTCGTACACACAATAGCATTTGCAAACATTTGACAAAGAGCTGGTCTATGGGCATCATATGTTATTTATTGTGTCTGTGGAAAATGTCTACACGTGGATTCACAGAACTCCTTTTCTTTTTTTACCTTTTTATTTTATATTGGAGTATAGTTGATTAACAATGTTGTGATAGTTTCAGGTGTACAGCAAAGTGATCCAGTTATACATATACATGTATCTATTCTTCTTCAAATTCTTTTCCCATTTAGATTGTTACATAATACTGAGCAGAGTTCCCTGTGCTTCACAGTAGATCCTTGTTGGTTATCCACTTTAAATATAACAGTGTGTACATGTCAATCCCACACTCCCTAACCATCCCTTCCCCCCAGGTAACCATAGTTTGTTCTCTAAGTCTGTGAGTCTGTTTCTATTTTGTAAATAAGTTCATTTGTATCATTTCTTTTTAGATTCCGCATATAAGCAGTATCATACAATATTTCTTTCTCTGTCTGAGTTTCACAGAACTCATTTTCATTCAGTTGTATTTATCAGGTGCTCACCACGTGCCCACGTGCCCTCATGGGGTTTGGTCTAGTGGTGAGACAGATAGTAAACAGGTAAACCAATAAATAAGTGGTTTCAAAATGTGGAAGTACGTGAAGGAAATGAATGGAGTTTGAAATGGAGAATGACCTGCCCGTAAAGCTGGCCTCCTGAAGGGCAAAATGGTCAAAGTCATGTGAAGAGCTGGAGGGGATGGGTGAGCATGCTCAGTTGAGGGAACACCACCAGGAGCTTCCCCTAAAGTGGCCTGCAGATGTCCTAGACAGCAAGCAAAGCCTGTGGGGCTGGATACGCGGTCAATGAGTTGGTACAAGATATCGGAGATGCAGATGTAGTCAGAGAAACAGAGCCCCTTTAGACCACGGTGAAAAGTTAATTCTACATCCAACATGAAGCAGAGTGCTTCAGGCAGGGGTAGGCCATGATCCAATTAAATCCATTTTTAATGGCTGTAGTGTAGAGAATGTATTCGAAAGTGACTGTAAAAGAATCAGAAAATAGACTTAGGCTATAATCCTGGAGAGAACTGGTCATTCTTGGACTAGAGCAGAGACAGTAAAGATGGAGAGAAGTCTGCAGATCAGAGATATATTTAGGAGGTAGGACAGACAGGACATGTTTATGGCTTGAACGTGGGTGGTGAAGGAGAGGGTGGGATGAAAGCTGTGTCTCCAGTTTCTAGCTTGGACAACTGAACAGATGGTGATAGCCCTCACTGACATGAGAGTGACCGAGGAAAGAATGTGTTTGGGAGGAGAAATCAAGAGTTCAATTCTAGAAAAGTAACATTTGGGGTGTTTCTGAGCATCCTGGCAAACGCACTAGAAAACAGTTTATTGAGAGATAACCTGGGCACCAAGGAGAAATCTAGGCAGCACGTATAAATGTTGGAGTCAGCGTAATACAAAAGATATTTAAAGTCGTATGAATGAATGAGGCAATAGAAAGACTGAAGGAAGGAGCCTTAGCAGTTTTAAGTCTCTCCATGGCCCACATGTTGAAAATCATTGAATATAGTTACACTGGCCTTATTGTAATCAACTCTTTTGGTGACCCATGACAGAAACCCCCATCAAGTTATATTAAACAAGAAAGGGAATTATTTGCTCAAACACTGGTAAGACCAAGAGTCAATATGCCTAAAGGCACAGATCGATCCAGGAGATCTTATATGTTACCAGGACACAGTCGCTCACTATTTCTTGGCTTTCTTTTCCTCTCTCTTGGCTTCATTCCAGGCTTCATTCCAGAGCCAGCTCTCTCTACGTGGTGTGTCACAGGGCCAGACTTAACATTCTTCTGTGAGCAAACTCAAAGTTAAAGAGAGCTTTCCATTCCAGTAGCTCTAGAAAAAAAAGTGGATGTCTTCTAATTGTACTACCTTGATGTCTTAGTCTGTTTGGGCTGCTGCAACAAAATACCACAAACTGGGTGGCTTATAACAAAAAACTTATTTCTCACAGGTCTAGAGGCTGGGAAGTCCAAGATCAGAGCACTGGCAAATTGGGTGTATGACGAGGGCCTGCTTCCTAGATGGCCATCTTTTGGGCGTAACCTCGTGCGGCAGAAGGGGCAAGGGAGCTCTCTGGGGCCTCTTTGATAAGGAAGGGCTCCAATCCCATTCATGAGGCCTCTGCCCTTATGACCTAATCACCTTCTCAAAGATCTACCTCCTAATTCGATCACATTGGATATTAGTATTTAACATGAATTTGGTGGGGGACACAAACATTCAGTCTATGGCACTTGGGTCATGTATCTAACCTGATGCTAATCTCTGTGCCCAGCATATGCTGTTTGGCCAGGCTGGGTCCTGTGCCCATTCCTAGATCCAAGAGATACAGACAACGACTTGGCCTGAAAGCAGGAGGTGTATGTATAATACTTCAAAGGAAAAAGCAGAATGCCCTTCTAGAAGAAGAGGATGTTGGTGCTGGACCAGGAAAAGCAACAGCCATGCTTAGAGGTCACTTGTGTCTCTAAAGTACACTGACTATGTAGAAGCATCTGAAATTTCCATTTGTCCCATCAGGCAAGGGACATAAAAGTTGCCTTACCTGTAGTGGGTTGGCACTATGTACGAAACACTGGAGGTAGCTGTGGGTGGGTTTGGGGTGGGCTGTTGCAGGATGCCTCCCAAACTAAGAGGTCAAAAAAGAAAGAGGTCAGATTCCTACCCTCAAGAAAAAGAATACAAATGGACAGATATGGGGAAAGTCAGAGAAATGACGGTGGCTGCTTATGGAAGTGGCCACACTCAGGATTCTAACGGGAGTGGGTGACATTGTATTGGGTAAAGCAACCTTCACGGTCTTCCCTTGCCCCAAGGCCAATATCTGAGAATTCTGTCAGGGTCAGGGGCCTGCGTCCTAATTAGAAAACTTTGAACGCAAATACCCTAAGGGATACGTTTATAAGACAAAGCCTACAGGCCCATTTCTAAACTTGGCGGGAAAGGGTATTGAGCAAGGTGAAATATGTGTAGCTTTTAGAAATGGAGCCTGACCCAAGCTTTCTGCTTGGGTGTGACAGCTTAGAAACCGCAACTGCCGTAATGAGTCTTAGCTGTACTCTATATGTTCTATTCAAAAACGCTAAATCAAACCAAAGTCCAGACCGCAGCTCTCAAGTTGCGCACACAGAGTAATTAGGTTTATGTACTAGCTATTGTCCCTGTTCTGAGCCTGTCATATAAAAGCAAAACGCCAGAACCACAGGGGGTTGTAACGGGGTGCCACGTCTGTGTTTTAATTCCATGCGCTTTCCCTTTCTCCATGAGAGAAAAGCAGAGTTGGTTTCCAGTTGTCTGGGAATACACATCAGGCATCAGCCTTAGCAGAGGTAGTGCTGAATCTTTGTGCTTTCGAGATTTGGCATTTCAAATATGAATTCCCAAACTTAAAATGCAATAGTTTAGAAATGGTAAGTAGGTAAGTTTAATTTTAAGGTTAAAAGAGGTTTTATGCTCCTTTCTTAAGAAATATGACTCATTTCGGTCAGGTTTCGTGCACGGAGGTGGAGAGGAATATACAGAGGGGGTAGCTGGCGGTAAGGAGAGAAGGATGCAGATCTGACAGCTCTTTGTAACCCTGCAGAAGTCACTTAATTACTCAGGGTTTCAAAGCACATGGAAAACTCATAAAAGACAAGCTGGCTCAGAAAGCCAGACACTCAACTGAAAAAAAGTGTGACTGAAGAAAATGAGGACAAATAATTCCAGGCCAAAGGAAAAAGAAGCTAATAATTTTTCAAAAAGCAAATGCTTCGTTCTCTTCTCCTGTTATTAATCTGAAATAATTTAATAGTCAGAACACCTTCCAGTGTTTGAAATATTATTAGCATCGTCTGCTGTCTTCTCACATTTTCTCTCCCATACAGCTGCCTTGCTTTACTGGAAGGGAAGAAGATGGGGTATAAACAGTTTTCATAATAGCCATGTCTAATAAGTCATGTTTGAATTTATTTCCATATTGTGGAGATGTTTCTCTTATGGAGCTCTAATTCATTTTCCATTTACTTATGCTGTCTGGGGGCATCTTTTTAGCTGGTTAGACGAGTTGGGGGCCATTTTTGTTCCTTAAAGCAGAGTGAGAAGTTGTATTAGTTAGGATAGTCTGATGGCTGTGACAAAGAAGGCCTAAATATTATGATGGCAAAAAACCCAATAAAAGTTCATTTCTTCCTCACGGAAGTGTCCCCAGACAGTGTTGCTAATCAGCCTTACATCCATGCAGTGATTCAGAGACCCAAGTTCCTTCCATCTCCACATTGTCATAGTATGGTTCTTGGTGGTCTCGTGAATCGAGCTGGTGGAAAGGGCAAAGCAACGTGGAAGAAGCATGTCTGACTCTTAAGAATGTTGGTTCTGCCATGGCACAGATCTCTTCTTGTCACACTCCATTACTGAATGTGAGTGACAAGTCGCACCTCCACGCAAGGAGGTGTACAAGTGTCACACCTGCCTGGGCAGCCGCGTCGAAGCAACAGCATCGTGACATAGGTGGGGAGAAGGGATCAGGTGCGGCCGCTAGCGTCCTCCACCACAGAAATCTTCAGCCTTCCCGCTATGTGGAATCCCTGGGACCCCACTCTGTGGCATGGTGAGTTCAGGGTCTGGCATCAAGCACCCAGGAGCTTGACATTCTGCTGGGTCACTCACAGGTCTGCAGGAAGTCTTGGCAACTATGGGCTTCATTTTCTTCATCTGTCAAAAGCAGGGAAGGGCTTCCCTGGTGGCGCAGTGGTTGAGAGTCCGCCTACCGATGCAGGGGACACGGGTTCGTGCCCCGGGCCGGGAAGATCCCACATGCCGCGGAGCGGCTGGGCCCGTGAGCCATGGCCGCTGAGCCTGTGCGTCTGGAGCCTGTGCTCCGCAACGGGAGAGGCCACAACAGTGAGAGGCCCGTGTACTGAAAAAAAATTAAAAAGTGGGGAAGAGTATCTACCACATTAGGATTGTTGTGAGGGTTAAAGGAAGTAATTTGTATCTTCTTTGCTAAGCTTTTGTCATAGAGTAAGTGCAAAGTAAATGGCAGTTATAAGTATTATTACCCAACTCAGGGTATAGTGTCTGGATGCTAAGCTCTACTCAACTTGAGAATTACAGCTTGATATATCTTGACATTTTGTTCTTATTCCTGGCTTCCCAGCCCATCCTCACCCTGATGGGACTTCATACTGCATCCTGCCCTCTCCTCATTCCCAGGCTTCCCTAAGTTAGGAACACCCTTCAAACATGGATACATGATTCTACTCAGCTTTAGGGGAGGGGGAGAGGGAGAGAAGGAGAGATAGAGGAGCCAGGCTGTGAAGCTGGGCAAATGACTGCAGCTTCTTTAAAAACTGACAGAGCCTAGCACAGTGTTTTCCCCGGAAAAGTCATAGGATAAAGATTTCTTGAGTAGGTTACGAAGGCTCTGGAGGTGTGTGTGGAGGTGGTATCTTTGTGTGCACACAACTGCATGCTCACGAATGCAAGTGTGCATATGGTGGAGCTCTGCACACGTGCGAGAGTCAGGACATGCAGGTCCTGCCCACCATATGTGTCCTAGAATTGGTGTGAGAAAAATGCCTGTCCCTTACAATATCTGCTGGGAGCTACCTCACACGGTTGGGTGGAGGAGGAGTGTGGAAGTCCCCTATGCTCTGATTAGCAGAGCACGGTCACTGTCTGTCCCACGCACCAGCTGGTCACTTCAAGGAGGTCTGTGGCTGTCTCAGGGGTTCTAGGAAAGACTGGGTGAATGGATCACAGAAGCATTCATCAGATGCCTTTTTTATGCTACGTGTTGTATTATTCAATCCACACAGTGTCGCCTTGAGGTAAGCAGTATTAGTCCCATTAAAAAGATGAACAGGGCTTCCCTGGTGGCGCACTGGTTGAAAGTCCGCCTGCGGATGCAGGGGACGCGGGTTCGTGCCCCGGTCCAGGAGGATCCCACATGCCGCGGAGCGGCTGGGCCCGTGAGCCATGGCCGCTGAGCCTGCGCGTCCAGAGCCTGTTGCTCCGCAATGGGAGAGGCCACAACAGTGAGAGGCCCGCATACCGCAAAAAAAGATGAACAAACTAAGGCTCAGGGAGATTATGCTGTTGCTCGCAGTCACCGTAGCATCCTAATTGGTTGAAATAAGTCTTAACAGCAGATCTGACTGCGAAATGCACGCTTTTGGTCTGTTGGTAACATGTCTCTCGCAACCATTAGTAGACCACCTAGTGAGTGTTCTACTAAGGGAAGGTGAGAAGGGTGCCTTTATTATAAACATATAGAGGTTCACTTTTAGAATGCTAAGACTCTTGAAAACAGAGGTTTTGGCTTTAAAGGCACAGAAATCTAAAGAGAGGGATTGAGAGAGAAGACTGACTCATTGACTAGAGAGAAAAATCTAAAGGCATTCAGGAGACCACACACATCTCCCTTTACGGCCTCGTGCCAAAGAAGCATCTAGACCCCTCGGAATGTCCAGCCTTTTAATTCGGATAATGGTGGGGCTGGGGAATGTAGGGTACACGTATGTATCTATGTGTGAATTTAGAATGTGATGGTAGGGATTATTTGTAACTTTAAAGAGGGTAGTGCAGGGTTAATAAATCATATCATATATAATTTAGCCTGAAAAGTACAGGGTTAAAATGCAACCAATGTCAAAACCAAAGACAAAGTAGAAATCCATATGTTGCTCTGAAATGCACCCACTTTAGCAGATGTTTTGGCTGCTATGGAAGGAAGGCAGGTTTCTTGGTTTATGGGAATCCTGGGGCTGAGCAGTAAAGAGACCCCATTTCTCGCTGGCCACTTCTCCCTCCTATAACCAGCAATATGAATCCCTCTCCCTCAGTCAGGACTGTGGCAAGACTCGTGTTCACCTCCTTTACCATTACTAGTCTCTTGCTTTCCCCTCAAAATTGCAATGTCACATCACTAAGCCAGTCGGCAGCTGTTTACGGAGTGGCCTTCTGTGTGTCTATGAATGGTGAACAACCTCAGTTACCACACTGCTGCTCCACAGGGAAACTACGTAAATATATTCTCGTAAATGAGAGCATTTATTTGGTGGGAGGACCCGTGGAGGTTCCCCCGAGGAGGTGATGTGGAAGCTGACACACGGCAGTTAAATAGGAGATAACTAAGTGAGGGTGGGGTGAGAGCAAGAGAGAACAGCACGGGAGTGTCCCTAGTAGTGAGGGAGAGATTGGGGCACAGTGAAGGGGAGAGAGATGCTTAGAACAGGTGATTAAGCTGCTCTAACACAGCGGTTCTCAACCGGGAGTGATTCTAGCCGCCAAGGGATATTTGGCAGTGTCTGGAGATGTTTTTAGTTGTCACACCTTGGGGGATGGACGCTCCTGAACATCTAATGGGTAGATGCTAGGGATGCTGCTACAATGCACAGCACGGCCCCCTTAAACAAAGGATCATCTCACCCAAAAAAGTCATCAGTATCAAGGTTAAGGAACTGTTCAAGAGGAAGCCCAAACACAGAGGATTAAACAAGATAGGGTTTTTAAAAATATGTTTAACAGCCCAAATGGACTGATTTGGCTGAGATGGCCAGCTCTCTAGTGCCAGAAACCCAGCCTCCTTCTACCTTGTTGCTCTGTGTCCTCTAGGGCACAGGTTGGCAAACTTCTCTGTGAAGGACCAGACTGGAAATATTTTGGCTTTGTAGGTCATATAGTCTTGATCACAGCTTTTTTCAACTCTGACACTGTCCTGTAAAAGCAGCCACAGATAACGCCTAAGCGAATGGGTGTGGCTGTGTTCGAATCAAACTTTATTGACGTAAACAGGATAGACCGGGTTTAACCCACAGGATGTAGTTTGGGCCCCTGCTTGGTCACGTGGGCTTGGTCTGCATGTTGCCCCGTCGGAGGGGGAGGCGTATGTCCTTTTGAAGGACTACATGACTTCTGCTCACATCCTATTGTCCAGGACTCGAGAGGCTGGCAATGTAGTTCTTGGCTGGGCAGTCATGGGCCCAGGGGGAGCTCAGCTTTTTTTGTTTTTTATGCACAAGGGAGAATGGATACTGGGGGACAATTGGCAGTGTCCTCAACTGCTGAACTGAAGCTAAGAGAGAAGCACAAAATGAGGCTGGGAAGAGAGGCAGGGTGAGATCATGCCAGCCTCAGAGATGAAATGAAGTGTAGGGTTACAATTTTTCTCTTAAGAGAAATGGGAATCTCTTAAGCAGCAGTGTTTCGGAGCCATTTTTCCATTTTAAAAAGATCACTCTGGCAGCAGTGTGGAAGGGGCTTGCAGGGATGTGGGGAGACAACTTTGGAAAATATTACCGCCATCCGGGTAAGAGAGACGGTAGCTTGAATGAGGATGGTGTTAAAGACAAGAAGTAAATGGTTGGGAGAGAGATTTAGAGGAGAGAATCTGTAGCATCCTGTAGATTAAACTCCCTTTTGAGGAATTAAGAGAACGCAGCTTCATTATTAATTTTTTTAAACAGAAAAGACTTGATCACTGTCGTCCACATTGGGCATCTGATCCAGCCCCAGCTGGTCCTTGTCTGCTACTTTCCTCTTTTTCCTCCAGGACTCAACACACCTATTGTTCAACATCTTTTCTGGGGAAAAAAAACCATCCTGGTTCTCCCAAGCATAAGACTCTGGGCTGAAGTCACCCAGGATGTGGCCACAGAGTTTACAGGTCCCACAAGTAATGAGGGGGCAACCCCAGCGCTTGACATAAGCAAAGCTTGTTTTGAGTCTTACTGGCACCAAAGGAGGCAAAAGCCTACAGTATAATTATGCCAAGCATATAATACGATGCAATTGGTTTCTGTCTCCCATATGCCCTGTGGTGCAGTGCAAGGGCTTTGAATCCTAGAACGTTCCAGTCCTGTGTGTCTGTGCCATCGGAAGCCTGAGACAGCCATGGCACCTTCTCTTACTTCAATCAGTACTGCCGTGGGCATCTACTAAGCACCTAGCGTATAGGTAGCTGCTTAGTAAATGCTCAGTATTAGGGACATAGAGGTGAATGAGACATGACCCTGTGACCTCCTCAATGAAATAGCTCTCTGGTTTCTGCCTCAATGAAGTAGCTCTCTGGTTTCTGCCCCCAGCCCCTGTAAATGAAGGATGAAGAAACATTTCCCTGATTGGTTTAAAATGGGTTTCCAGGAATGAAGGCATCTTGGCAATCTGAGTTATAGAACTCCTGAAGAGATCCTTTGGTTTTTATACTTAGCATGGTGGACACATTTGACCTTGAAAGACAATACCACTCAGTAATTCACTTTCAAGGAATTGCCTAAAGGACTATTGGCACCAGTTTTTCTACAAAGAGAGGATATGGCATGCATTCTTCTCTCTTCATTTGTTTTTGGGGTTG
Organism: Neophocaena asiaeorientalis asiaeorientalis; assembly: GCF_003031525.2. Classification (NCBI taxonomy): domain Eukaryota; kingdom Metazoa; phylum Chordata; class Mammalia; order Artiodactyla; family Phocoenidae; genus Neophocaena; species Neophocaena asiaeorientalis. The sequence continues at coordinate 7,790,040 of NW_020173397.1, forward strand.
TCAACATTGTGACAGTGGCTAACCAGCTAATTTGCAGAATAATAACTTCAGAAGAAAGAGATGATTCATATGTGGCTCTGTTAGGGCCTCTTCTTCCTCTAATTCCTTTCTGGTAAAGGGTGCCAGTAAATTGCCTCTCGGTATCACCGTATCTGTGGCTCTGTATCCACAGTCTGTATTCACGTGCATTAGGATCCTGGAATTCCAGGGCTGTAGGGCAGAGAATCCGGGCTTCATTTGTAGGTGATAACTTCAGAAAGCACGAGCAACGCCAGTTCACTAGAATCCTCACCCTCCCTATGGCCAATAACTCAGTCTTTATATTATTCAGCTCGGTAGTGCCAAGCACTTCACTTCCCATAAACCACAGTTTATGGACAAGATTTCAAAGAACGGCGACGTTACATTTCTCTTGGTTGGCTGACATCTCAGAAATGTTTTGCCTGAAGCCCTCCCAGAAGAAAAGAAGTTCTTCTTTGATTGTAACTAACACTTTAAATGTTATCCTGTTGAGTCTTCCTCAACTCTGTGAAGTAGGCGCTAATAACCTGTACCTTTTGCAAACTGAGGAAATTTGCAAATGCTGCACAGCCAATAAGTGGTAGATACCAGAATTGAAGGTAGGTTTTTCTGACTCCCAAGTTCATGATACTACACTATCTCCTTTGTTCAAAGTATTACTATTTATTGAGCATGTATTTATCATAAAGTCCATATCCCTCTATCTATGATGGTCTTAATGGTCTCAAGTTTAGTTGGTTTTGTCTCATCACAAAGGCAGTGTGTTTACAGATGACAAGAGTTGCCAAACTAAAGCCCGTGGGTCAAATCCAGCCCTTTTGAAAGCAAAGCTGTATTGGAACACAGCTGCAGTCATTCATTTGCATATTGTCTGTGGCTGCTTTTGTGCTACACCATAAGAGATGAGTAGCTGTGACAGAGCCCAGAAAGCTGTCACAAAGATGAAGTATTTACTACGTGTTTCTTTACCGAAAAAAGTTTGCCAAACCCTGATATAGAGCACAATCATATATATTGTTTCCTTGATTAAATTCTTTCTAGTGAACAGACTGGTGGTATTCAAGGCTTAGGGTCAGTTTAACGGTTAAATTTATATGTGTACATTATTTGTTCCATTCAATACATTTTTATCAAATGCCACTCCCCCCCCAGAAGAAGAAAATACATCATTCCCAATTAACGTGTGAAAAATGCGAAACTTCTTTTGACTTTTTCCGAAAGGCACCCCTACGTTTTTGCTACTATCTGGAGTTGTGTGCAGTTCTGAGAACATCACCCCTTGATTCCATTTGCAAACTGGGTAGTCTCTAACCCGGCTAGTCAGTTACTGCCCTACTGGAAAACAAAAGCAAAGCATATAATACACAAGTTAGAAACACACTTGCACTTATCTCCTACAACTGAAAGAACCGTCAGAAACTCTGCCATTCTGGAATAGAAAGAAAACCAGCATGAGCTCTCTGATTCCAGCTTTATCTTCATCTTGAAGCTTATACAACCCACAGATAAATTATAAGTTATGACAAAGATTTCCACCAACGACAAACTGACTCACTGTCCTCCAAGTCCTTTCGTCTCTCTGGATTCCACTTCTAAGCTTCTTTATATTCTGTCAAGATGGAGTGTGCTATTTGCCAAAATTACAGACAGTACGCCAGCATTGGGACATATTTTCAATCTTTACCTGTATCAAAGAATGTTATCATTGCTGAGGGTTTTTTCCATGATTGCTTTTTGCCCCTGTAAAAAGAATCACAGGGCCAGCTTTGTGTCTGTTCCTGTAAAGTGATGAAAAGAGAACGAAAGGTTAAAGTGACTTTTGTTTGTTAAAATATAACAAACGATTATCCTAGAAACCCCATACCATCATAGCACTATTTTCGTTCATGTTATGTTTTAGTTTTTTCATTGCCAAGTGCCCGCTCGATTTGGGTACCAAAACCACAGTTTATGGACAAGATTTCAAAGAACGGCGACGTTACATTTCTCTTGGTTGGCTGACATCTCAAAAATGTTTTGCCTGAAGCCCTCCCAGAAGAAAAGAAGTTATTCTTTGATTGTAAAAATTGTAAAAAGAAAAGGCAAGGCAAAAAAACAAACAAAAAGACCCCACAAACATGGGTAAGCCTCTTTTTAATGCAATGAGATTTAAATGAAAGCAATTGTGTTATACTTCATGGAGGCGGTAGGGAGGCACTCTGGAAATCTGCTAGTTTGAGAGCTGCCATTCTACGTGATTTGAGCTCAGGCCTCTGTTGCTGCCAGTGCCAGAGTGGTTTGTATCTTGCTGTAAAGAGGAAACACCAAGCACAGCTCTGGCTATTTGAGGTCCTAGGTGACAAGAGAAAGTGATATCACTCTGCAGGGCTTGGCTTGTCAAATCCATCAGTAATGGAAGATACATGGAAGCAGTGTATGAAATTCCATCCCTCTGGTGCGGACAGCATTCTTGAAAACAGAAAGTGCTATCTTCCCCATCAGCTTAAAATTATTATATTTAGCAACTGTATGTACATTCTTCAAGGGTTTCTACTTATAAAAATTAGTTAATTAGTAATTATTACCGTAGGTTAGGTAAGCATGGATTATTATTATCACAATTTTACAGACAGAGTAAATGAGAATGATGGAGACGGTACCAGGAGAAAAATGAAAATGAATGAGTTCCTAGATCACAGGCCCGAGCTGCAAGGATTTTAAAGAGCTTGTTTGTTTTAAAGAACACGCTTTCTTAAAGTGAAACTTAAATATCGGAAAAGCAGGTTTTCCAAATTAAAATAAAATGTCCTATTTATCAATGAAACCAGTGCTGGGATTCTGTTTTTTATTTATGAATATTTCTTTGTATGATTTTATATCTCCCCATATATCTGTGAGGGTCTTATTTTTGATGGGGGATTCCATGTGATTATAACTCTCACCCTTCAAATTGCATTCCTTGTTTTTTTTCTCTTTAGGAATAATCAAAGATCTGAGAGGTTTTAGAAACCAGAATTTTTGTTTTTTTGGACCAGTGAATATTTGAATAAGTTACACAAGCAATCTATATGTTGAGTGAGTGTCCACTGTAAGCCAAACACTGTCCCGGGGCCTAGGGATCCAGCACTGACCGACAAGACAGGTATCTTTTAAACTTTAATAGCTTAAATTTGACTTTAGAAACTGTATCTTCATGTAATTTAGCTGAAGGACGAGGGTCTATTGTTGCAAAAAAAAAAAAAAAAAAGTCATTTTGAATGTATTTATTAAAAAGAGAGAGGGCTTCCCTGGTGGCGCAGTGGTTGAGAGTCCGCCTGCTGATGCAGGGAACACGGGTTCGTGCCCCGGTCCGGGAAGATCCCACATGCCGTGGAGCAGCTGGGCCCGTGAGCCATGGCCGCTGAGCCTGCGTGTCCGGAGCCTGTGCTCCGCAACAGGAGAGGCCACAACAGTGAGAGGCCCGCGTACCGTAAAAAAAAAAAAAAAAAAAAAAAAGAGAGAGAGAGAGATTTGAAAATGTTATACTTCTGGTTTTGAAGATAGAGGAAGGGGCTGTGAGCCAAAGAATGTGAGGTGCTTCTAGAAGCTGAAAAAGGTCAGGAAAAGAATTCTCCCCTAGAGCCTCTACAAGGAATGCAGTCCTCCCAAAACCTTGATTTTAGCCCCATAGGACACTCTTTTGGATTTTTGACCTCTAGAACTGTAAGAGATTAAACTTTGTGTTTTGAAAAGACAAATTTGAAAAAAAGAGCATTACATTGCCTTGTTATGTGTATTTGTTTTCCCTTCACAGATGATTGCTTCAAATCAGGGTATAGCAGTTAGGGAGGCTGATGGATTTTTAAAATTTTATTCCTAGACAACGGGTTTATGTATATTTTACAGGTGATGCTTCTTCCCCCTTTAGGACTAGTGATGAATCCTGTAATAAGATTGTAGTAGGCACCCATTTTTTGGCTTTTTGGCATCTCTTTGGGAAACCACTCCCTCCCCTACCTTCATTTCTTGTGGTCTGGGTGTGATTGTCCCCCACTCCCTGGTTCAGGAATGGGTACATGACCTGAGGCAGGCCAACAATGCCTAGGACATTTATTCAAACTGTTAGGAAAGAGACGCTCTTTCTGCTGGGGTTGATAAGCTGGTGAGATGCAAACCTGGACTGCAGGGGCTGTGTAACTATGTGCGGAGAGCCTGCCTGAGAAGCAAGCCGACCGAGAGGAAAGCAGGGCAGATTTGTACTGTGTTCTTGTGAACACCTGGATTTAGCCATACCTGTAGCCGTTCTTACCTCCAGGACTTTGCAATGATGTGGCCTAGTCTTTTTTTTTTTTTCGAATGCCTGAGTCACTGTGAATTAGATGTTAAAAACTTGTAGGTAAAAAGAGTTCTAATGCAATTCAAATCAGTAATTAAAAAAAAAATATAGCCTTTGGTATGAATAAGAAAATCAACCCTAGTTTAATAGATGTAATTTTGAAAAAAAAAAGCTTATGCATGAATATAGACACATGCAGAGTACTACCTGCATATCTAATATCCACAATTCCCTTCTTCCTTACTATTAATATTAATATTTTTGTGTTTTTATAATAGCTTTATTGAGATATAATTCACAAAGCATAAAACTCACCCTCTTAAAGTGTATGATTCAGTAGCTTTTAGTATATTCACAGAGTTATGTAACCACCAGCACGATTAATTTTATAATATTTTCGTCACCTCAGAAAGAAGTCCCATATTCATTACGGGCACCCCCTGACTTCTCCCTCCCCCTAGCTTGTGACAAGCACTAATCTAATTTCTGTCTCTATAGGTTTCATATAAATGGAATCAAACAATATGTGGCCTTTCGTGTTTGGCTTCTTTCACTTGGAATAATGTTTTCAATGTCCATGCATGTTATAGCATGAATCAGTACTTCCTTCCTTTTTATGGCAAATGATATTCTATTGCATAGATACACCAGAGTTTGTTTATATGTTTATCAGTTGATGGATATTTGGGTTGTTTAAACTTTTTGGCTCTCACGAATGTTTAATTCGTGTATACGTTCTTGTGTTGATATATATTTTCAGTTCTCTTGGGAATATACCTGGGAGTGGAATTGCTGGGTCAGATGGTCACTCAATGTCTAACATTCTGAGGAGCTGCCAAACTGCTTTCCAAAGTGCCTGCCCCATTTTACAATCCTACTAGCACCGCATGAGGGTTCCGATGTCTCCATATCCTTGCCAACTCTTGTTATTATCTGTCTTTTTGACATGAGCCATCCTAGTGAGTGTGAAGTGATAGCTTGTGGTAAAACCCTCTTAATATTCCATGAAGCAATGTGCCCTCGTAAAAGACTACATTTCACAGATTCCCTTCTTTGCATTTAGGGGTTGCTGTTAAGCTGTAAGAGAACATAGTTGGGTGGGGCTTCCAGAGAAGCTGTGCAAGAACGCTGGCTAAGTAAGGGGTCGTCATTTTTGGCCTTTCCTTTCTTCCTCCATTTTTCTGCCCTGGAATTGTCAGCTCTGCAGCAGGCCTCCTGGTCCATGAAGTGAGCGTAGAGACCAGGTCGTATAGATGTTAGAGCAGGATGATAAAAGAATCCTGAGTCCTTGTGACTTGGAAGCTGCTACATCAGCCTTTGGCTCCAAAGTATGAATCATATGGTTTTACTTGAGAGAGAAATAAAATTCTAGCTTGTTTATTCCCTAGCTATTTGGATGTTCTGTTACATTAGCTCAACTTAATCCTCTTTTTTCCTTTGTGTGTGTGTGTGTGTGTGTGTATACACATAAGTATGTACACACATATACGTATGCACACACATGGATATATTGGCTGGACGCTCACGAAGCCTAATTCTTCTTTTTCCTGGGAACATAGCTAGAGTACACGTCCCAGATTTCCTTGCTATTATTGTGGCCCTGTGATTGGACTATAGGCAGTAGAATGTGGTGGAAGTAATGTACGCCATTCCCAGGCCTGGTCAATGGAAGTCTTTCATTCTTTCTCCCTACCTGCTGACTCAGTGGAGATGACTTTGAGGAGAGGACTTGAGGAGGGCAGAGCCATGAGATGGAAGGGGCCTGGGGCTCTGAGTGATCACATGGATATCCACACCAGGGGACAAGAGTGAAAAAAAAAAATTCTTCAGCGTGAGGTGTCTGAGAATTTGGGGTTTGCTTATCCTAATTCAATTGCCTATACATACACATTCATATTTACAGAAACTCGCATAACGGATCCCAGGCCACTCACTGATCAGTGTCACACACGTCTCCTGACACTTAGTCCAATTCTCTCTCCACTGAACTGGGGTGCAGGGTATCTCCAACGACATTATGTTTCATCATAAATATTTAGAAAGTCATCTAACTTCTTTGAACTTCTGTTTCCTCATCAGATAATGAGTAGTAGGGGCTGGATAAGATACTTAATACATTTGTTTTTGTGTTAGAACTATTTGTACTTTCACTCAGTTGGCCACCTTGGGGGCCTTGTAAGTGCTCTAAAGGCAGGAGTTAGGTCCTGTGTCCTTTTTCATATTCTTTCCTTCTAAGTTCTCTACATGATAGTGGTTCCGTAAGTATTTGTGGAAGAGAAGGTCCCTTCCAGCTCCCAATGTCTACAGTGCCACGTGGAATCATATTTGTTGTACACACACCTTTTCTGTGCAAAGCCTGCCAGTTCACAACCAGACTATGGTCCAGCTGTTCCTATGGGATTTGGTTGTTCCCAATATCAGGATAAATTTTCTTCTGGGAACAATGTTCTAAGTGATGATACATACTCCAAAGAGGCCACAGAGGCCTGTTTAACCCATCCTGTGACACAGATACTCATGCTGTTAGCATCAGCCTGTGCTCAGGAGGCTAGGAGTAGGAACTTACGTGGAGCAGGGAGTGGGAACACTTATTTGTTCAACATGAATTAAGTGTCTTAACTCAGCATGAATTAAGTGTTACATACGTGAGATAGAATGTGGACACGAGGCCCCGACTCTCTAATAGAACGTTCGGTGAGAACTAGAATTTGACCAAATGTGCTCCTCTGCCACCCAAAACCCTTCAGTGCCGTCTGTCCAGCGCTCCTAAAAGCAATTCACACTCCTTACTATGTATGCCCTGCAACTCCCTGGATGTCTGGCTACTGCCGACTTTTCTATCCTTATCTGATTTCATTCTCCCCCCTGTTCTCAGCCTGTTGTAAGTTCCAGGCATGCTCTGTCCAACTTCAGTAAACCAAGAGCTTGACTCCCTGTGGACCACTGCACTTTCTGTTGCTTCTCTGCCTGGAGTCTTCTGCTGACTGTTGCTGGCCCATCTCATCTTTCAAGCAACATCTCATTTCCTCTCAGCAGACTTTCCTATTGGGAACAGCCTCCTCTAATTTCTCTCCAGCACATCGGCTTGGTTTATGGTCTTTATAGCAGAGCTTCTCAAATTTCAAGTGCACACCAGTCTCTTGGGGATATTGTTACAATGCAGGTCCTGACTCAGTAGGTCCTGGGTGAAGCCTGAGACTGTGCATTTCCAAGAAGCTCCAGGGTTATGCCTGTGTCTCTGACTACACTTGGAGCAGCCCTGCTCTAGAGAATGTATCCCACCCCACTGTTGTCTCAAGAAGCTCTTTGTTTCTGGATGCTTCCTTCTGCCCAGCCTGGAACGAGGGCTCAGGAAGGCACCATTGCCCATCGCGTTTACCCCCCTCACCGCTGTGCCAGAACAGCACCTGCCTAGCATATAGTATCCACTAAATAAATAACTACTAGATAAATTCAGAGATTTCAAGTGTGATGGGTGTTACAGCAAGGAATGTACACGGTGCTGTAGAAGCTAATCCCACCTGGAGAGACGGTGATGGAGGCCTTGCCAATATGCAGCATTAGATTTCTGCACGAATTTGTAGGAAGCATTTTCCCAACTCTTCCTGTTCTCTGTCCAGTGCGTCCTCTGTGATAGATCATCCTGACTAACCCAAGTCTTCCAAAGTCTCCAGGGTCAAAAATTACCTATTCTTCTCCCTACTCAAGGCTAAATGAATCTCCTGGGCCCCAGAATGGGCGACATTGGCTATGGTAGGAGGCAAGCAATCTGATTGAGATGTTCCACACTTGTTTGTGGATGACAGATATACCTTACTATACTCTCTGGTGGTACTTTTATTTGGTTAAAAAAAAGATGCTTATTAATCTAATTGTCTGGTGTTATTTCAGCTAGTGGAGTACAAATATTTAAGCCTAGGGAAGCCACCAAAAACAAGAAGAAAAAAACTTGCCTTTTTTTTTTGCTTTCTCCAGTACTGAACCCACAAGTTATCTAAAGCCCAGGGGAAACTGAGGACTGATAGAGGGAAAGGGGAGATGAGTAATGTTGGAGGTGTGGAGTGATTATCTGTACCATTTGTAAGATAAGAAGTCCCCAGTTAGGGGTTGTGGAGGGGGAAGCATGTGCTCACAGACATTAAGAGCGAGGGTGCTGGAATCCTTCTGTCTATGTTACTGACTGCCATTTTGATAACTACATAACCTCTGTAAACCTCAGTTTCTTTATCTGTAAAATGGGCCAACGAGACATCTGCCTCTTGATGTGCTGTGAGAAGAAATGAAATAATGAAGGTCAGCTGGTGAGTACAATGCTCGGCACTGAGTAGCAGCTCAAGAATGGTAGACGTTATTATCATCGTCTTCTGAATAAACAGGTTGACGGAATGGAGAGTCAAGAACAGAATCTAAATCGGAGTGATGGGGAATATTGCACTTTTGTTAGGCTTGGGACCACGCCTTGGTTAGAAAGTGCAGAATCGGACCGTAAAAGGAAGCGTTGACGGCAGAGATGGCGGAAGCCGTAAGAATCATTTGCAAAGGGACTGATGCTCTTGTCCACAAGGAATCATCCCTTCATCAACATTTGGCTGCTTCTGAGACACCTGAGTAAGTATCTAATCCATGTCAGAACAAACAGCTACTTTTCTCAGATGACTTGCCCCACCAAACGTTTAGCTTCCTACCGTTTGTATTCATGTGTATTACCATGGTGCCCCAACTTTTCAGGGTAACACCTCTGTCACTGTGCTGCATTCACTAGGTCATTCCACAGCCAGCAGAGGACACGGGCTGCCAGCACCGTCTGACGTTAGCAGTGAATGAAAGGCTGCCCCAAACCAGTGGTTCTCAGCCTCAACCCAGTGCAGTTTCACCTCCCGAGGACACTGGCAATGTCTGGTTGACACCCCTGCAGGGGGTGGGGAAGGTAACCACCGGCATCTAACCAGAGATGCTGCTAAACATCCTACAACGCACAGGACAAAATATTACTTGACTGAAAGCAGAAACTGAGAAAACTTGTCCTTAAACTGTTCTTTCTTGTAACCTTTCTGGTTCTCAATTCCCCTATTAAATTCAGCCACTAAATAGTATGCAGGATCTGCCAACTCTGACATTCTAGGAGTCTTTTTTTTTTTTTTTTTCTGACCTCCAAGAAGTTTGCTTCTAAACTTAACCAGCGAGGATGGTTTAGACAGACTTTTCTTTTTCTTGTGCCGAAAGAGGCCAATCCACAGTCCGCTATAGCTTTTCTGTGGCCTCAGCTGTAGCGTTTCATCAACAGCCTCTCAGTTGGCAACAGGGTGGGGATGGGGGGGAACAAGTCTGCAGAGAAGCCTACACCCAAAGTAAGCAGTAATTTCCCATTTATGGTGTATGATGCGCTTTCGTTGTTTCTCAAAACCAGTTTGGTTTGAAGATTATCGCCCTGTTGACACTAGCCCACCTTGTGAAACTGACAGGCCCACACGCCTTTGATGAAAGAATGTGTTTCTTACCCATTATCTGAGAACCTGTGAGCAGCTTAATAAATACACTGAAGGAGGATTTCTGGAACACGCTTATCTGAACAAAGGCCAGTTATATTCCACCTCAAGAACTCGCAAAGGAATGCATTAATCGATTTAAGCAATTAAACGAAAGCCCCTACCACAAACAGACAACAAATGCCACCAACACTGATGAAAGCACACTGTCCAGTGACCTCAGGAAGGCACTGAGAAATCTAATCAGTGACAACTTTTTTTTTTTTTTTTTTTTTTTGCGGTAAGCGGGCCTCTCCCGTTGCAGAGCACAGGCTCCGGACGCGCAGGCTCAGCGGCCGTGGCTCACGGGCCCAGCCGCTCCGCGACATGTGGGATCTTCCCGGACCGGGGCACGAACCCGTGTCCCCTGCATCGGCAGGCGGATTCTCAACCACTGCGCCACCAGGGAAGCCCAGTGACAACTTTCTAAAGGTCGCTTCAAAACAAGTCATCCTTGTGGACATCAACACAACCCTTTCACTCTGGTGAAACAGTTAAGTAGTGAAGGTCATGGGGCTTTCGCAGCCACATAAAGGAGAGAAGTAAAAGCAATTAGGCAAAATGGGTGCTGTCATGCCACTTTCCAGACCCCAGAGATGCAACTTTTCCACTTCATTCTTCAGGATCTGACAGCACATTCCAAATGAGAATGCCATAGCTTGATTTTTCTTTCTTACCAATGCTGGCTGGATGTTTCTTAGCCATCTAGAGCCTGGGGAGAGGAAAAAAAAAACAGAAAACAAAACAGGAAATCCATGGATGATGCTGTGAATTGATCACCTAGGTTGGAATCGCAAAGTATTTCTTCAACACTCAGAACTGTTGCTGAAAACTGCCCTGCTTGAAGCTACCCCCCAGCAGAAGAAAAAAGTCCAGATTCATGGATGGCCACTTCCCAATCAGGTGGAAATCCATTGAGTAATAATAGCATCAGCACCACGTGGAGGCAATTTTGACAAGGAGATTCTCTGACTCCACCCCACACCTACCAGATCATAATCTGCATGCACATTAAAATCTGAGAAAGGCTGCTCTCCGGGGCCTTCAGGAGTTTATTTTTTGCCTTCTCTCGGCCTGAATTTCCTCAACTGGAGAATGGAAATATAACAAAGTGCATACATAGGAAAAAAAACCAAACTGAAGGAACGCAGTTCACATGATTGTGGGGGTGATTATGGGGAACTTCTCCAAGTTCTACACTTGTGCGGTTTTTAACGCTGTAAGACCAGCGTTACTTCTTTTGTAATGGGGGGAAATAAGTTTTAAGTACGACGCTCTCTCACAATATTGTACTGATGATTTTTAAAGGGACCGATTTATCAGGGCCCAGCACAGTGCAAGCCACACTTCAGTGCAGACACTTCAGAGGTATTAGGTGAAGTGAACGGAGCCAGCCCGGCAGCTTCTCCCACCCTGGCAGCCGGCGAGCAGCTCTCGTCCCCGAAAACTGGCCCTCGTAGATTCGCCCTCTGCTTCTGGAAACCTTGGCCTGGCAAACCTCCGGGTCCGCTGAACCTCTGGTGGGACCTGTAGTTGCAGGAGCGTCCCGCAGGCTCTGTAACTTTCCCCGGAATGAAATAAATAAATAAAGACCGTAAATGCTGAGATAGCGGGCCCTGCGATATTTTTCGCTCTCTAATCAGCCACAAGAAGAGGAGGCACGGGAGGGGAGTAAAAAGTCGTGATCTGGCCCGGAAGGGGCTCCAGGAAAACTCGTCTGGGCGACAGCAGCACCCTCTGCGCCTAACCTAGTGAGCTTTCTCGGCTGGCATTTTGTCTCCCATAGCGAAAACTGCAAGAGAGCGGAGTGGAGTTTCCGGAGAGAAAGGCTCAGGCTGGCGTCCTGGGCGGGCCAGTCTCCTTGGCGAGCCTCTGGGTCTTCCTACCCTCCTTCGCCACCCGTCCTCCTCCCTTTTGCCTGGGGCGGGCGGGAGGCAGCCGAGGCAGGATGTGCGTGCGCACGCGCTCACGCAAATACGGCTGAGGAGTTCTGTTCCTCGGGCATTTTCCGAGGAAGTCTGGAGCAATTAGGCTCAGTCCGGGGAGAGCCAGCGAGAGAGCGGGCGGCGCAGCCGGCGCGTCTCGGCTGCCTCGCAGGGAAGGAGGGGGCGGCCGGCCGCCCGGCGGCGACCCCGGGCCCCGGCCGCCACCATGGGCTTCGAGCTGGACCGCTTCGACGGCGACGTGGACCCGGACCTGAAGTGCGCGCTGTGCCACAAGGTCCTGGAGGACCCGCTGACCACGCCGTGCGGCCACGTCTTTTGCGCCGGCTGCGTGCTGCCCTGGGTGGTGCAGGAGGGCAGCTGCCCGGCGCGCTGCCGCGGTCGCCTCTCGGCCAAGGAGCTCAACCACGTCCTGCCGCTCAAGCGCCTCATCCTCAAGCTCGACATCAAGTGCGCGCATGCGGCGCGCGGCTGCGGCCGGGTGGTCAAGCTGCAACAGCTGCCCGAGCACCTCGAGCGCTGCGACTTCGCGCCCGCTCGCTGCCGCCACGCGGGCTGCGGCCAGGTGCTGCTGCGGCGCGACGTGGAGGCGCACATGCGCGACGCGTGCGACGCGCGGCCGGTGGGCCGCTGCCAGGA
>NW_020173397.1:7802505-7825663 GCF_003031525.2 Neophocaena asiaeorientalis asiaeorientalis
ACTGCTGCGCGCGGGCCCTGCGGGCGCACAACGGCGCACTGCAGGCCCGCCTGGGCGCGCTGCACAAGGCGCTCAAGAAGGAGGCGCTGCGCGCGGGCAAGCGCGAGAAGTCGCTGGTGGCACAGCTGGCCGCCGCCCAGCTGGAGCTGCAGATGACCGCTCTGCGCTACCAGAAGAAGTTCACCGAGTACAGCGCACGCCTCGACTCGCTCAGCCGCTGCGTGGCCACGCCGCCCGGCGGCAAGGTAGGCACCCGCCGCCCGCCCCGACCCCCTGCCGGGCTCCTGGGTCCCCGGGGCGCCTCCCAGTCCCTTTGGGCACTGGGGTCCCGGGAGCTGCCCGGGAGCATCTCTGCCTCCCTCTTCTGACACTGCTTGCCAGATAGATCACCGTGAGCAAGGTCGGGGAATCGGCCTAAACTTGGGAACTGTGGTCCTTTGACAGATTAGACTCAGGGTGAAGTATAGCTCCAGCAGCTTCAGGGGTTCTGGAAAGACTCAAAGGAATCCGCGACCAGCGCAGAGTAAGAATCAGTGTGGCTCCAGAGTCAGAAGTGTGCAAAGGCTGTGCTGCAGACCAGCTGGGTGATCCTGGGGAAGTCGCTTAGCCTCTTTGGAGGTTGGGAAACATGGCTCCTGTACACGTGACCCACAGGCTAAGATACTGACACACGGCGTGAGCTATATCCATGCACCCTCAGGAGCTCCAGAAAGAATAAAGGGAGCCCACAGCCCGTGTAGATTAAGTTAAGGAGGCTGCCAGAGGAGAGGCCTCTGGAGTAAAAGCTGGATTCCAACCTGGGCTTTGCTGCCAACTAGCCGGCTGACCTTGAGCTAGCAGCTCACGCTCCCTCAAGTTGGAAAGTGTGGCCCTAGAGATGTGACACGGGGGGTGAAACACAGGCCCCTTCTGTAGTATTCCTCCAGGGATTGAAAGAATTCCAGAAAGCAGTAAAGGAACCGCCACCAAATACAAAGTAATGATTGACAGTGAGGCCTCTGGAATTAGAACTGTTCTCCAATCTGGGCTCTTGGCTAAACAGCTGAGTCATGTTGTGGCTTAACCTCCAGGTGCCTCCGTTTCCCTAAATGTAAAATAGCTTGTTTACCCCCTTCAGGGAGAGAACATGTGAAAAGGATCTAGCACGGTGCCTGGTGGAAAGTCAACGCTCAGCAAGTATCCCCTGCACTTATCTTTAACCTCCTCCCCTTGTAAGGCATCCCCTTGTGCTGGGAGTTGGTGAAATTATAACAGCCACCACTACTGGAGGCTTGCTTTGCTCCAGGCCCCGTTCTAAGCACTTCTGCTTCTCAGCTGTTTCCTTTGTAATCAAGTAAGGGAGGCACGTTGCTTCTCGTTCTGTAGGTGAGGAAAACTCAGGACCAGTGAGACGCGGTCAGATGCCTGAGTCACAGCTTCTAGGTGCCAGAATTGGTTTCTGAACCCACAGGTGACCAAGCTCGCGAGCACTATCGTGTTGCCTCCCAATGTAACCACAGGTGCCATTTACTGAGGGTTTATTATGTACCAGAGACTGTGGCAAAGCACTTTGGAGGCATTCCGTATTTAATCCTCTGAGATGAGAAAGCAGGCTCAGGTCATAGAACTCGTTCAGAGCTGGCATTCAGGTTCTACCTCAGTTGTCCACCTTGGGGTGTTTTGACATTTTGGGCCCCAAAATTCTTTGTTATGGGAGGCAGTCCCGTGCATTGTCAAAAAAAAATATGTATATATTTTGATGTTGGGGGTAGGAGTTTTTATTAATTAATTAATTTTTGCTCTGCTGCATCTTCGTTTTTGTGTGAGGGCTTTCTCTAGTTGTGGCAGGCAGGGGCCACTCTTCATCGCGGTGCGCGGGCCTCTCACTATCGCGGCCTCTCTTGTTGCGGAGCGCAGGCTCCAGACACGCAGGCTCAGTAGTTGTGGGTCACGGGCCTAGTTGCTCCGCGGCATGTGGGATCCTCCCAGGCCAGGGCTCGAACCCGTGTCCCCTGCATTAGCAGGCAGATTCTCAGCCACTGCGCCGCCAGAGAAGCCCGCATTGTTAAATGTTGAGCGGCATCCCTAGCCTCTACCCACTGGATACCAGTAGCACCGCCCCCTGCCCAGTGGTGACAACCAGAAATGTCTCCATGTGTTGTCACCTGTACTCTGAGTGGGGCACAGTCACAAGATGAGAACCAAGATTTCCCTGATTGCAAAGGCCACATTTTCACCACCTGGGGAGGGACATGGGCCATTGCTGCTGCCATTCTGGGGAATGTATTTGCCTGAGGGGCCCCCAGGGGCCTGTGTCTGCTTGTGTGCTTTGCCTCTCCCTGCCCTCTCCCAGCCCCCTCTTCCACAGCGCACACCCGGTCTGCCAGTTTTCCGACTCCCCCCTCCCCACCTCCACCCCATCCTGGCCCCTGGCCTGTCTGTCAGCAGCTGGCCGGCTCTGGGCGAAGGGCAAATATTTACAGCTCTGAGGCTCACCCAGGACCGCACAGGCGTACAAAAGACTGGCGTGAGCTTGCGAGTCACCAAAGGAAGGGGCAAAGCTGGGTCTTCAAGCAGGCGCCGGGGTTTGGGGTGAAGGAGTTTCCGGAGTTTCTCCTGTTTATGCTGTCATCTGGACTTCCTGCATAGTTTTAAGTGATGCTTATTTATAAATAAGCCATTCACTCCCCCAGAGTTTATACATCATTCATTGTGAAGCTAGTTTATTATTTCTTCTTGCCTTTCTGTTTTCTTTCTGGAGTGTTTGGGTAAACTCCGTCTCGGAATCAAAAATATGATACTTGAATCAAAACTGTGCAAGTTTTTGAAGCTCTGTTGGGTGAGTCAGTTGGCTCATCAGGGGCATTAAGCTTAGGGACAAGATGTTGTTGCTTTTTGAGCTTACAGAGAGAGTTTCCTTCTGGAGTTGGAGCGCTGCTTGGGACTTTTATGGACTTCATTGCTGGGCCTGAGGACAGCCAAGAATGGCCTGGCCTGAAAGCTGCACTAGTTCATTTTTCTGGCCTCAGACCCTGGCTGGTCCCAGCCCAGGCCTTAGGGGGAAGCTCCCTCCTTTTGCCTTTTGGTTAACCCTCAGTGGCCCTTGTGGAAAGCTTCTGCTGTTCCAGCGCCTGCCAGACGGACCCCTCCCACTGCAAGCTGTTTAAGAACTTGTTTATTTCATTGGCCAGACTCTCTGCTCCTGCTGGGTACTGTTTATTCTCTTCTAAAAAGCAGAAGGATTTATATTGCTTGGAAACTCGCATGCACAACACTTTTATTATATTTTTTAAAAGTCCTATCATTTACCTCTCTGTTACAAGCTGAAGTAGATAAGAAAGACTCAGAAGATTTTTCCATACCCTTTCTTCAAGAGCTAGAACTTGTTCCATAAAATAATCTGGCATTATTTAAATAATGTAAGGTTTCGGACTTTTGATACCAGCTGAGCATTTAGCGTTTGGACCTACTTAGGCATTGTTTCTCCTGCCCTACAAGGTGAGCTGGAACAGGTCTTCGCAAACCTTCACATGATTGGGATCACCTGGAAAGCTTGTTAAATCGCATATTCTTACCCTTAGAGATTCTGATCCATCAGGGCTGGTATGGGGCGTGAGGTTCTGCGTTTCTAACAAGCTACCAGTTCATGCTGGGCCACCTATCACATTTTAGGTAGCTACTCAGCTAGACAAAGAGTGTGGGCTCAAGTACAGATATAGATCATGTTGGTCTTCACACAGATCATCGTCTGAACATCCCTTGTGAACATTTTGGGGTTCTTTTTTTTTTTGTTTTTTGTTTTTTGCGGTACGCGGGCCTCTCACTGCTGTGGCCTCTCCCGTTGCGGAGCGCAGGCTCAGCGGCCATGGCTCACGGGCCCAGCCGCTCCGTGGCACGTGGGATCCTCCCGGACCAGGGCACGAACCCACGTCCCCTGCATCGGCAGGCAGTCTCTCAAGCACTGCGCCACCAAGGAAGCCCCCTGAACGTTTTTTGAAAGACCAGGGTGAAGTTCTAAAACCCAGGCTGCCTAGCAGTTACATGACAGGTAACATGGTCCAGAAAGCCTTCTTGAACCAGTCTGAAGCCTCATCCGGGCTACAGCAGACTTGGTGATGCTGTGCTGGAGGATGTTAAAGAGTTGGGCTCCCAGCCTCAGTTTCCTACCCTGACTTGTCCACCTGATTCTAAGAACAAAGGCATTCCACAGCAAAAAAACTTGTTTGGCTTTCTGGGAAAGAGAAAGTTATGGGTGTAACTTTCCTTGGAATTGTTGAGAAACTTGAGACCCAGCCTTGATAGCTTCTGCTCTTTTAGCCCTACTTCCAGTCTGTCATTAAATCAGGTGGATTATATCTCTTAAACACTTCTTGAATCTGTTCATTGCTCTCCAGTCCCATCAGATGATGACCTTGGTCCAAAGATGATGATGACCTGGGTCAGCGTTTCCTGACCTCAGCACTATTGAGTCTTGGGGTGAATAATTCTTGGTTGTGGGGAAGGTATTGTGTGCATTATGGGATGTGTAGCGGCATCCCTGGCCTCTGCCTACTAGATGTCAGAAGCGTGCCTCACGTCGTGACAGTCACAGATAGCTCCAGACACTGCCCTTGTTCCCTGTGGGACAAAAATCAGCCTTGGTCTCAACCCCCATAATCTCTTGCCTAGATCACAGCTGCTCCCTCTATGTATTTTCCTGCTCCCCTCCAGTTACCTGGAGCTGGGAATCATTTCTTAGAAACGTAAATCTGATGTCACTCTTCTTTCAACCTTGCTCTGCCTTGAGTTCCTCTTGGGTGGATATAAGGCCAAGCATACTCTGGGTCCTGCTGGCCTCCACCTGCCTGTACTCTTCTCCCCTTTAGTCTCTCTTCCCAGGTTCACTGGCTTCTGGCAGGTCCGTGAATATGTCCCTGAGCTCCTTCTTGCCCCTGGGCCTTTGCACTTGCTCTTTTTTCTCCTTGGAATAGTCTTTCCAGTTGCTCATTGTTAGGTAACTGGCAAGTTTTCCAACTCTCCCCTTCTAGCCCCTGCCTTTCTGTCAGCACTTAGGGTTTGCTCCTGACTAGATAACCTTTCTATCCTTCCCATCCCAGCTCAAGCATCACTGCCTGTGGGAAGCCCTCTCTGACCTCACAGACTAGGTCTGGTGCCCTGAGACTCTCACCTTGGTGCTCCGCCTGCATGGCCTTCGTCACAGCTGTAACTGAAAAATGGGAAGAGCTGTTCATTGTCTGTGAAGGACAATAAAGGAAGGACCGTGTGTGTGTTCTTCAGGGCTGCGTATCCCGCCACCAGTTCGATTACCATGTACCCTGTGAACTCTCGATATGTCTTTGTTCAGTGAATACATTCAAGATCGAAGGGGCTGTCTTGTCAGCCATCGAAACTTTTCAGATTGCTAACCAAGAGTGAGCTTGTTAGCGCACTCTTAAAAAAGAACGAGTTTTTCCGTGACCTGCAAGTTAACAAAATTGTTTCCAGGTTTGTGGGAGGCATGCTTTTGTTTCCCCACATCCATTTGTGTAAACTCCCAAATCCCAGAAACGATTTTGTCCATTTCAGAACTCCTGGAGATAAGTGAATCTAATAGACAATTGTATGAAAAGGTGTTCCAGATGTCCACACAGTTTGAAATGTATCTATTAGAATGTTCACAGTTCAGTGTCTTTTCTGTTTCTGAAAAGTGTCAGCAAGTGGCCATTCCATGGTGTATCTTACAGAACAGCCCAGTTCAGCTAAAGGAATTGTGGGCTGCTGTGTCCATTTCATTTCAGTGATTTATAAAGAAAATTAGGATTTGGCTTACAAATATGTTACCCAGCTACACTGGCTTGAATGCTCATAACCGAATAATTTGAATTGGGAACTCTGTTGCCGTTTATCTGTAAGTGATTCTTTCTGAGTTCACAGATGATGTTTGCTCCTCTGTAAAAATACTTGATGTGAGAGAATCTATTTATAAGGTGGTTTTGTGTTGGCTGTAGACTAAGGAGCTTAAAAGGAAAGGAAGTAACATTCATTGAGTTTAACTGGCTGCCATACACTTAGGGTGCCTTGTGTATGTACACACATTAGCTTCCCCGCCTTATTCATTTGGTAGACCCCTTTCTTTTTTGGTAAGAGAGGAGGATTGTAAAACATTATCAAACAGCTAGGTTAAGGCCAGAAGTTACACAGATTCTAAGTGTAGAGCTGAGATTTGAACTCAGCACCCGACTCCAGGCTGTTACCAAAATAAGAACAGTATTTTCTCCTAGGGCAGAGTCCCCTCCAAAGTCTCATACAGGGTTTCCAAAGGACTCTTACTATACGTGCAAGCACTGCAGGTTAGAGATGTGGGTGCATCTTCAGGAAGACCCTGTGAGGTTAGTACCCACAGCCCATTACCCTTCGTATTACAGATGGAAAAAGAGAGCCTCCAAAGATTAAACAGCTTTCCCGGCATCATTTTCTGGCTCCGTTTAGTTGGTCTGATGGCTTCAGGTCCATGGTGATGAGGTGTGTTCACCCCACGCTGTAATTCTTGTTTTCAGAGGTCTGAAAGTATACATGCAGTATAAAACAAAACAGGTTCTGCCTGTAAAAGAGAGTTAGAGGAAGAAAGAGAGGAAGGAAGGAAGGAAGGAAAGGAAAGAAGGAAGGGAGGGAAAGGGAAAGGGAAGAAAAAGAAGAGAAAAGAGGTGGTGTCCTGGATGGAATCACGCCTCGTCTCCTTAATTTCGAACCTAGTAAGTTAAAGAGTGGTTGATGGTAGGAAGTAAATGAAATGCTTCCGAATGTGTTCTTTCAGTCCAGCTCCTCACATGCTTACACACTGCGTTTCAGGCGCTGCGATAGGCACCGCTGGGTGCAAAGGGGAACTTGAGCGGCTTTCACCCCTGGATCAGTCAGACACCCACTTGTGCCTTTGAAAACAACACGTCTTGCTGTTCTTTGCTCAGCGAAGCTTTTAGCCGCGGGTCACCTCTGTCCCCTCCAGGCTAATGGTGTTCTAATAAGCCTGTTCCAATAAGAAAAGGAAGTGGTGTAACATAATGATTACCCTTGTAAAGAAAATAACTAACAGATGGACCCGAGCGTCCATCTTTCTCCCCTATCCTGTATGTCTGTTTACAGGGAGCCTAAGGGGTGGAGCTGCACGTGGGCCCTGCAGCAGCCCCTTCTCCAGGAGGGGTGGTTGGATGAGCTTTTACCCTGGCAGAGGGGGACGGGTGTGCAGAAATGATTCCTGGGCAGAGGGGTCAGCCCTAGAATTTTGCTGGAAGCTGTTTTCAGGTGCCCTCTGTCTTTGCTGCACGTGGATCAGGAAGGGGGTGAAGCCGCTTTAAGGTTGTGAGTCAGGGTTGGATGTGTCACCAGCAGCTCCAGGGTACCCTGAACTGAGCTGTCGTGTGATGAGTATCAGACCCTGGAGTTGGTGACAGCCGGGCTCCTGTGCTCCTTCTGCCTTGTTGTTGAGCATCTCTGGGAGGATCTTCTAACCTCCTCTAAGCCTTAATTGCCTCATCTCCAAAATGGGGTAATGCTAATAGGACTGGCATTAGGGTTAGATGATGAACGCAATGTGTACAGTAAGGCTTACCAAGCATTTGTTGAACATTTATTAAGTGAATGTTTATTCAGTACCTATAGGTTTAGGGATGTTCTTCAAGTAAATCACTGAGGAAACATTAGAAATTGGAGATGGTTTAATAGAGAAGAAGGAAAGGGATTTTTACTCGAAGGATTACAGGCTCGTTGCAAGCCATGGAATGCCCTTGGGTGACCAGAATCTCTGTCTTTCTCTTCTCTGACTGCTTGTCAGTGCTGGAAACTTTGTGAGAGAGGGATATTCAAGTCAAGTTCACTGCATCTGGGTAGCAACTCTGAGCTAAGGTGTATAGGAGGAGGCTAAAGGCGCGAATAAGATGAGGTTACTGTGTGTTTACTTGAATTTATAGTCGTCCAACTGCAGTTAACAAAGGTAAAGAGGGATGGGCCAGGCCAAGCTCCCACCTTCCTGTAGGTGACAATGTAGGACTTCGCAGCTGGGTGGCCTTTGCTTTGTTGCCGATTTGGACAAGAAAATGCTCCAGGGTAATTGGATGATCCCATTTCAAAAACTGACATCACCTTGTAGTCCGTCAAGTGGAAACGTGAAAATGCTGCAGCGCCTTGATTCGGTTTGTTGTCGTCCGTGTGTTGGTGAAAGCGTCGCTTGTGGGCGTTCACCAGAAAAACAGCTGAGCGGATGATAAAAATGAGAGATACAGACTTGAAGTCAAACTCATGGAAATAGAGAAGGAGACTGAGGGATTTCTTAGGTTATCTAAATATAGCAGCAGATTTAAAATATGTGTATATTTTTGGCCTCGGGCAGCACTGACAATCTTAATGTCTTAGGTAATTTTTCAGAAACATCTTCTTTGGCTGTGGATGAATATATCCCGTTCTGTAGATATTATGGCTCCATAAAAGCTATACTTTTGCTCCTTTCTGCCAGTTTCCCTTGCCCTTTGTCTCTTTTCATCCTCTCTGCACCTATTCTGGTGACAGATAAACGCTGCTAATACTTCAGTTGACTGTCTCATCCGTTTCCAATTCATTTTCAAGCATCATTCCCACGACTGCCTTCAGTCTTAGACTTGAACAGTTTTCCCCTTCTGTTCTTCCTCCAAGAATCCCTTCTTTTAGAACTGAAGTTGGAATTACAGGGAGGGCTTGGTCCAAGCTGCTTCCCCATTAAAAACATAGTTTGACCAACGAAGAGGACAGAAACATCTTGGTGCAGGGAGAGAAGGCATCCCCATTCTCTTTAGGACAGAATTTCTGGCAGCCATCTCTGCCTCCTGGTCCCCCCAGCCCCGCCCCTCCACATTTTTGCGCTCTCTTGTCACTAGTCAACAGACAGAGCTGTTTCCCAGCTGTGCGAGTCTCTGGGAGCTTTGCATAATCTGAGGCTGAGAGGTGTTGTCACCCCAGATACACAGACTAGTGGTCAGTCAATTACAGTTCTCACAACCCGCCTGGCAGCTTTCCAGTCTAGCCCGTTCTCGGCTACAAGTCCCACAACAGCAATAATCAAGGAATACCCGTCCCTGGGCGGAAAGGAGTTTTTAGAAAGAATCCACGTTGACAGCGGCCTGATGGACTTTGGGGGCTGCCACACCGCTTAGGAGATGGCTGGCGTCCAAGCTTCTGAGGCTGGATTGTTCAGAGCAGAGGAGAACAGTGATAGAGTGATGCTGAAAGGAAGAGGGACTCTACTATAGAAGACAGTTTGCATTCTTGGACTTAAAAACAGCCACCATAAGGTGTCTTTTTGACAAAGTACATTTGAGTTCTGCTTTTTCGCTGTGGCTTTTATCCGCCACCCCCGCCCCCAAAATTCTTGTCCAGTTAGACCTTGAATGGAGCAGATTACAAATTGGGTGATTTTAACACTGATGGGTAGTTACATGTTTGAATATGATAGCCAAGCTTATTTTAAGCAGAATCTAGTGTATGTTCCTGAACTTGGAGCTTCTATTTCTGCTTGTAACTTACTGGCTGTGGATGGCTCATGCCACACCCACTTCTCCAGGGTTACTCTCTCTCTGCCCTTTCTCAATCCTAAAGACCTAAGCATCTCCCAAGGAGACCCTACACTTCACTAGGGGCCTGACTGTCCGCTAGATTTGGATTCTGGGGTAGAGACAGGGTGCTGAGCATCTGTTAGAGCTTCGTGCCCCTTCTCCCAAGAAGGCAGTGCTGGCACTGGACTCCAGAATATGAAGGCATCTTCCTTCTCCATCCCCCACCCCGGGCTCTTGGTGAGAGCGCCTCTCCCTCCTGAGTCCTGGCTCCGGAAGGGAAGAGACCCTGCCATTCAGGAAGAGGGTGGCTCTAGGAAAAGCTGCCAAGGAGGTGCTATCTCATTTCCATTTTTGTTGTTTCTTTTGTTTTCTTTTTGTTTTCTTCCCAGCCCATCAAGACTCACTCATCCGATAGAACTGGGAGGTGTCCAAGTGTCCCAGCAAATACCTGGGTATCCTGTGCCCCACACTCCTCCCTCCACTGTCCATATCCAAGCCCACACTTCCTTGGACTTGATGTTTCTCCTGTCCTGTTGCGAGCCACCATCTGTTCCCCCACCCCCTTTGCTCCCAGGGCCATCTCCCTCCAGGCCTGGGGTGTCCTGTGTCCGATTTCCCCTCCTCGTGCCTCACAGCCGTCTGATCAGCACCCTTTGCCCGTGCCATCTCCGTGCCCCCGAAGGTCCACGCCGAGCTGCTCCCCCCGTGTTCTTTATCATGTCTCTCTCCCACTACCTCCAGGATAAACTCTGTCTCCTGGCACTTGTGCAGTCCTCCAAGAATGTGCTGCTCTTTTTCCGGACTTGGGGAAAGGAGGAACGTGCACGTGGATGTAATAGCTCCCATCAGATGGCCAGATGTTGGGATGCATGTACAACTGTCTTTATTTCCTTAACTTCAGGCCTCAGCTCTCCCAAACTTGCTGTAGACTAAGTTAACTTAGGATTAGACATTCTTCATTTCCAGATTTTTGTAGCAGAGTCATTTATGTGGTTAAACAGCACCATGGCCTCATTGCTGAGATGTGCTAGCGTCCGGCCCACCCTGTGCTCTGCTTGTGTTTGGAACCCTTGCTATTGGCCAGGCCTTGTACGGGGGCACTAGGCAGTGATAGTCTATCTCATTCATGTTTCGAGAAGAAACCATTATTATCCTCATTCTAAGAATGAGGAAACTCAACTCAGGTTCTGTGGAGTCCAAGATCTTAACCATCACCCTGTTCCTGTCAAAGGTATAGTATTCTTATGACACCCTTCAGGGTATAATAGATACTCTGATCTTTGCCACCGTTATTGCATAGTCCAAAGAAGCCTTGCTTAAAACTCTGATTACAAAGCTAATTAGATGTCTAATCCTTCATGACATTTTAATGTGAAAGCCGTGTCTTTTTAGGCAAAGGAATTTGGGGTAGGGTACACACGTTTACCAGCCCAGGAGGGACAGCATGGGTGTTGGAGTCCTGTGGACCTGGGTTCCAACCCTGCCCCTCCCTCTTGGACCCACGTGATCTTCAGCAAGTGTATGCATTTCTGGAGCCTCAGTTTCTCAGGTGTAGAGCATTGATATAATACGTGCCTCCCAAGGCCGATGCTACGGTTATTCAGTTGTTTTTGTGAAACAGAGCTCTTTCTTTTTTTTTAATTGGTATATATATTTTTTAAAATTTTATTTATTTATTTATTGGCCGTGTTGGGTCTTCGTTGCTGCACGTGGGCTTTCTCTAGTTGCGGCGTGCAGGAGCTACTCTTCCTTGTGGTGTGCGGGCTTCTCATTGCCGTGGCTTCTCTTGTTGTGGAGCACGGGCTCTAGGCGCGCGGGCTTCGGTAGTTGCGGCACGCAGGCTTCAGTAGTTGTGGCTCACGGGCTCTAGAGCGCAGGCTCAGTAGTTGTGGTGCATGGGCTTAGTTGCTCCATGACAGGTGGGATCTTCTTGGACCAGGGCTCGAACACACTTCCCCTGTATTATTGGCAGGCGGATTCTCAACTACTGCGCCACCGGGGAAGTCCTCATTCCCTTCTTTTACTATACCAAGCCACTGAGAAAGCTTCAAAGCATGGGTTCTGATAAACTACCAAAACACAGCAATATAGGTTAAATTTTCCTTTGGATGAACAGTGTCACTTATTAACATAATGTCTGTGAGCAGCCGGGAACACAGTATTGATGAGAGCCTTTATCCTTATTCCACTTGTTCATCTCTTCACTCAGTGCGATATAATTGAATGAGACTCATTTAAATGCCCTGGATCTGATGCATTTTGAACCCAGGAACAGGTTAAATAATTAAGCAGGAAGTAAGGTTAACCTGTTAAACGTGGTGTTGTGTGAAGCCTGGTGTTTAAATTCTCTATTATTTCTTCTGAAGAATGAGAAATTCAATGAAAGTATTGATAGTTAAGGTTGCTTGTGAGAAGGGGAGTGGAAAGGAGATATCAGGATCAAGCTCGGGGTGTCGGAGAAAAGGAAATGACCTTCGATCATTAGATGGAGAAATGAAAGGAATTTGGCTCAGACGGAGCTTTTCTCTTCTCTGTCATTGCTCCCGGTATCATGTGTTGAATCTTCCACATGATGGCTCAGTCCTGTAAATTAGTCCTAAAATAGGCAATGTCACCTAAAACCTGTGTCTCTCTGTCCTGGACAACAGACTGGGTCAAGACACTTCTAGAAAAGGAGAACCTCCTTTCTTTCTTCCCTGGGATTGATTGCATCTGGCAAGGAGGTGTAGACAGTTAACTTGATTGTTCTTTGCACATTGCTATTTGGCTGAGGAATCTTATTTCAGGCATCGTCTCGGTTGGTCTCCACTGTCCCTGGAGAGAGATCTCTGAGTTTGGGACCAGACCTAGGTGTCTTTGGGCATCTCAGGTTGGGTCTTCTGGAGATAAATAGTTCACTAAAGAGTTTGGAGTTCTGTTCTGAAACTGGTTTCCTGGGTAAGACCTCCTACGATGAGTTCCTTTGTGGAACTTTTTGGAACTCCAACAAGGGAACGATCTTAGGCGAGACCAAATATGTTGCTAGTCTACGTGGCACTCTTTTCTATGTTCCACGCGAAAAGGGAGTTAGTGTAGACAGTAATTAAGGTCTAGAATGGGAGATCATCGGTTTAAATCCCAGCTTGACCTCTTACTAGCTCTTTGACAAGGGACAGCTTTCTTTCTTGTTCTCGGTCAGTCTTCCCACCTGTATCACGAGGGTGGTAATAGTGCCAGTTGATAACATTGGTTGGATTATTAAATAAAATAAAGCACTTAAGTGCTCAATATAATTTCTGGCACATGAAGAGCCAATAAAGGTTAGCTGTTATCATTGTTAATGCAGTGCAATGAGATTTCTTTATTTTTCTTTCATTTTTTAGAAGAATAAATAGTTGTCACAGTCGATTTAAAACTGGTCTGTTTTAATCATTTGGCTGTGCATTCTCCTTTGTGCATCATTTGAGCTTGTTCAACCAGAGACATCTGCCTTGGATTACTGTGTGACTGTACAGTGTCTATCCTTGATTAGTTATGAAAGCCAGAAATGTAAGATATGTATGATAACTCTCTCAAATTCCCATGTATGTCTAACTTTTTCACCTCTCTAAGATAACAAAGCAAGAAATGGAGTTAGCAACATTTTCCGTTTCCAAGGCAGAGAGATATAAACTCTTTCAGTTTGCACATCATTGTATTTACATCTCAAAACTATTAGGGTGATTCTGAAGTTCTTTCCCTTAACATAACAGCAGTGAATATTGTTGCCTCTTCTCTTATTGCAGGTCAAATGAACAATAAAGTTTGATAGCATTGATAGATGCTCTGGGTGGTGGTGCTGTGAATAGGACTTTTTTTTTTTTAAGTTCATAAATAGGTTGTCATGACTGAGGCTCTGCTGTTTTTTTGTTAAAGTACAGTAGCTCGATAGAGGCTCGCTTCTTTTATATTTACCTACTGTATTTTCTGCATTGAGTAAATGGTGCTGCAGAAATGAAGATTTTGTTGTGTTCTTATAGGACACCCAGTTCTTTCATCAGAAACTGCTTTTTTCTACTAATAAATTATCATTTTTTTTTACAGGGTTTTAGTAATTGATGCGAAAGCTTCTATGGCATTTTTGAAAATATTTTGAATTCTGCTATACATGAACTAGTCATGAGAAAGAGCCGTTGTTGCTAAGAACTTTAAGCGCTTGCAGATAGTTTTACACATTAAGACCCGTTAGGTTTTTTTTTAGAAACTTTAATCTTTATTAATTAATTAATTATTTATTTAATGTCTTAGGTCGTGCCCTGCCCGGCATGTGGGATCTTAGTTCCCTGAACAGGGGTTGAACCTGTGCCCCCTGAATTGGGAGCATGGATTCTTGACCACTGGACCACCAGGGAAGTCCCTGAGACCCATTAGTCTTTAGTGTGTGTGTGTGGCTGTGTTACATACAGTTTTCCTCGCCAAATATGGAACAGTGTTTTACATTGACAGCTATAGCAATAAATGAAGCAGTGCTCCAGAAAAACCACTGGGCACTGCACAGTTGGCAAGAGTGGATTTCTTTGCCACCGTGGAGGTCGAATAAGATATTTGCATTCATGTCATTCGCATGTTGCCATTTGTTTCCCCAGCAGAAATAGAAAGCGCAGGTTTCATCAGGAAGCAATAAATAGCAGAATAAAACCTCTTTGTGATGAGCTGTCAGTGCTGTTTTTGAGAAGCGTGAAAAACAGTACCGCATTTAAATGATACCCTGTTTAAACAGAAAACAGGAGTGAAGCAATTGTAAATTTATAGCCAGTACATGTGGAGTTTTGCATACCATTCAGGTAGTTGGAACTGTTTCAGAGGTGTTTCAGCAAGTTTAATATTTATGTCTAAGCCTATTAAGTGATAGTTTGCACAGAAGGTTAAATCTATTTTTATTTATCTATCTGTTACTTGAGCGTGTTGGTTGGGGTGCCCTGGCATCTCCATCCTGTTTGACTGTTGAACGTTGCGCCTCTGAGACCTGCTGAGGCCATTTCTGCTTGGTTGATTTAAGGGGGCTCACGTGGACACCCCCCCCCACCTTAAACAGAGTGTTTTCTGTTGAGCACTCTGCATCCCCTCAGGACTGGACAGTCATTACTTTGTGAAAATGCCCCCTCCCCCCTTTTCAGTAAGATTCAGGATTTTTCTTTTTCCCACCCATGTTTGCATCTGACTTTTCAAGAGCCATTTTCCCCCCAAGTCTTCCAAACACAGATGACTACTGATGGGCCGTACGTGCACACAGACTTCCGAGGGGATTGCTGTTGGAACCTTTCAC
The DNA here is from genome assembly GCF_003031525.2 of Neophocaena asiaeorientalis asiaeorientalis. NCBI lineage: Eukaryota > Metazoa > Chordata > Mammalia > Artiodactyla > Phocoenidae > Neophocaena > Neophocaena asiaeorientalis. The sequence continues at coordinate 7,817,326 of NW_020173397.1, forward strand.
GACATAACGTGAATGCTGCTGTTGACAGTGGTTGAGAAACAGACAGACAGTAGTCATCTAGACAGCCAGCTTGCGCTGGGCTGGCCATAGGAAAGATGGCGTTTGCAGACCAAGGTGTCACTGAGAGAAAATATTCATTACACGTGTCTGGACATCTCCACATGTTCTTAAGTGATCGCTCCAGGGTTAGATGGTGTCAAGAAATGTTTGTAACCTCTTCAGCACAGGACAGAGTTTCATCATGGGCCCCCAAAGTTCTCCCTGGTTAAACTTCCCTAGAGACATAGGATTTTTAACGCTCAGCAGCCCATGAGTCCACTTAGATAGAAAGAAAATTCCTCCCATTTTTTTCACTGTTTGTAAATAAAATTTTGAACTCATTTGTTCCGTGCAGGGTGAAGAAACAAAAAGCCTGACTCTTGTCCTGCATCGGGACTCCGGCTCCCTGGGATTCAATATTATCGGTGGCCGGCCGTGTGTGGTATGTTAATTGCTGAAATGGGTTTTTCTTGTCCCTCATGCAGCTGGAAGAGGGGTCAGGGTTTGGGGGGCGAGGGGTAGGAGACCTTGGTCACTTCATTCTGCTCTTATTAGAGTTAATTGTGTATCTAACATCTTCACGCTCAGGGATTTTTATTATCTTATTTTTTTATTGAAGCATAGTTGATTTACAATGTTGTGTTAGTTTCAGCTGTACAGCGAGGTGATTCCGTTTGGGGGATTTTTATTTCATTGTGGTCTCCTAATGTAGCATTGTCCTAGTCATACAATAGCTCATCTTAGCTGTTGAGCTTTGGGGATGCGTGTCTGGTTGGGTAGCAGTTGAGCTGAGGCACGTCGCGTGAGACGTGTGCAGTTGGACGGAGTGACTTTGCTAGACTGGGGGCTCTGAGACTGGCCATGTGATCGGGGCTTCTGCTCTGTCTGCCCTTCATCAATCAGGGGCAGTTCCCCCATTTGTGGCATAGTGCATCCCATGCTCTTTCTTCCCTCGGGAACTGTTCACCCCATTCATCATGATCCTCTCCTCCAGCAAGGAGAGACTGAATTCAAATCTGTCAATTTAATTGCAAAGAAAATGTCTGCTAAGAGGGCTCGGGGGGGCGGGCAGAGGATGTGTCTTTGGATCTCACCTTTCACGCTGGATTGCCCGAGTATGTGTCATCTCTTGCTCTTTTTTTGGGCTGACCCTTTCCTTGTTTGTTAGCTTTGAAGGAAAATTGTCAAGGGAAGGGAAAAGAAAATCAGATTCACTCATTCAACAAATAAGTATTGAACACAGGCTGTTTGCTAGGGGCTTGGAGATACTGGCCAGGGAGACTGGGTCCCTGTGGTCATTGAGTTTATGTCCTGGGTGATATTGGGTAGGAAACAAGGAAATACAGTAATTACAGATGGGAGAAGTACAATGAAGGGTAAAAAGTGGGAGGATGGCATGTGGTAGCTACCGAGGAGCAATGGCCATCATTGGCTAGAGTAATCAGGAAAGAGAAGAAGGGATATTAAGACGAATCCTAAAGGATAAGAAGATGTCAGCCATCCAGCTGTGGTTAATGTTTGCCCCCTCCTTCTTGGAGCTCAAGTCCAGAGGGAGGAACTGATGAGTTAGGAGAGGAAAGCACTGTTCTCACTGATACAGGCTGTGCCCGGGTCCCGCTAAAGATGCCTGGGGGCAGTGCAGTGGGGGGGGGCCATTAACCATAGGGAAGGAGGCCTCCTGGGGCAGGGCCATTGGAGCTGGGTTCTGAAGGATAAGTAGGAGTTTGCTGGATCAGAGGGTCCATATATAATATGTTTAGTTGAGCAGTCTTAACTGTAAAAAAATATATATATATTGAGCATATTTAGTTAGCTACAGATTATAAATATATTGACTACTGAACCAATGTTACCTGTCTTATAAAAGTTACATGCAAAAGAGTCATTTTAAATTATGAAGTTAAAATATGAATATGATTTTTAAAATGCTTTTTTGTCATTCCAATGTGTTGCATTGCAAGTACCCATCTTTGAAGACCACTGAGCTAAAAGAAAGTGGACGGACCCAGGGAAGCCCAGACAAGGACAGGAACAGAGTTGAGGGGTGGCAGGAAGTGGTCAGAAGGAGGCTGGAGAAGCAGAGGCGGGTTATGATTAAATTCCCTTTGCTTTTAGCCAAGGCCACATTTTCTTGCAAGAAACTTCCACACCGTTTATTGCAAGAAGTGACAGCTTAGCTGTAGGTGATACGTAGTCATTAAAATGATGAACTAATACATTATCTGCCTTATAAAACATACTTAAAAAAGCACACTTCTAGACAATGAGGAGAACGAAGGTGGGCAGGGGTAGGGGCCGGTCCCACTTGGCTGGGCCCCAGCACTGTGCACACACCCTTGTGTTCCTCCCATCGTCTCGAGGGGTTTCTTAAGAAACTAACATTGTGGGCTTCCCTGGTGGTGCACTGGTTAGGAATCCGCCTGCCAATGCAGGGGACGTGGGTTTGAGCCCTGGTCCGGGAGGATCCCACATGCCGCGGGGCAACTAAGCCCTTGCGCCACAACTACCGAGCCTGCGCTGTAGAGCCCGTGAGCCACAGCTGTTGAGCCCGCGTGCCACAGCTACTGGAGCCCGCGTGCCACAGCTACTGAAGCCCACGTGCCTAGAGCCTGTGCTCCGCAGCAAGAGAAGCCACCGCAATGAGAAGCCCGCGCACCGCAACGAAGCGTAGCCCCCCGCTCGCTGCAACTAGAGAAAGCCCGTGCGCAGCAACAAAGACCCAACGCAGCCAAAAATAAATAAATAAAATAAATTTATAAAAAACAAAAATCCCAGCAGGGTTTTCCTGACACCCATTTAAAAAAAAAAAAAAAGGAAACTAACACTGTGTCAGGCTGGGACTTTTCACTTTCCCCTTTTTCCAGTTGACTCGGATCCTAGATGGCATGTCCCGCTGCTACTCTGATTCAGTTCTTGCTGCCAGGGGTCAGGCTCTCCAGCTCTGGGAGGGCGTGAGGGAGCCAACTGGGGCTTGACTGGCTCAGTAGTTGTCCCTAGGAAACACCAGGACCGGACGGACCCAAGTTCTCCAACTTACCATCAAGAACGTCTTTTGCCGTTTGGCACAAATAACAGAGAGTTGACTGTACTTGTTTTTTGTTTTTTTGTTTTTTTTTTTGCGGTAGGCGGGCCTCTCACTGTTCTGGCCTCTCCCGTTGCGGAGCACAGGCTCCGGACGCGCAGGCTCAGCGGCCATGGCTCATGGGCCCAGCCGCTCCGCAGCATGTGGGATCTTCCCGGACTGGGGCACAAACCCTCATCCCCTGCATCGGCAGGCGGACTCTCAACCACTGTGCCACCAGGGAAGCCCTGTACTTGGTTTTTGTTCATAATTTTTATTCCTCCTCTCCATACCCATCATTACTAGTTTTAAGAAACAACTACCGTAAACGAAGATGCATTTCACTTTTAGATGTTTTAGAAGTTTCTGCAGCCAAAAGCGCCCAAACTAGGAAGATCTCTTCTGCACACACCAAAGCGTATATAGAAGAAGGGAGCCTGATGTTTGCAAAATGCCTGAAATGGAGAGGCAAGCCTATGGCTTGACAATTGTTGGACAGCCGACTATGGGAAAGCCCGAAAAGATGGTGTTTAGTTTCTGCACCTCCCCAGGGGTGAAGGGATGCTTCCAGCCTCACTAGAATGCAGTTGTTGTTTTTTTTTTTTCTCAGACTTACCAAAGAACATGTTTTAGGTCATTTTCTTTTTCCTTTAAAAAAAGTGATTTAAGCACAAACCAGACTCAATTTTGTAGCGTTCAAAAGCGTTCTCAGTTTATGTGGTCTTTTTGCAAGAACTCCATGCATGGCCCTGGGGAGGAAGATTGAATTCCATATGCATGTGTTTACCGTTGTGTTTTTAAAAACTTGTCCTGATTAGCAGAAACAGCAAAGGGAAACCTAAATGGATTCTTCACTGTTGCCTGGAAATCTGGCAGGTCATTGAGAACATGCTAAAAAGCCAGCATAAGCAACAATGCGCACTCATTGTCAGTTACTGGAAGTAGAACGCTGTGTGAATGACGTATGTGTTTCCCAAGGAATTCCTGTGTTGGATGCTTGGTTGGGTTGTGACATAAGCGCAGCCGGGGGCTCTGACATAAGGCTTTTCATTGCATGATGCAGTACGTGATGCTCTTAGCAAAATCGTATCACCCATTCATGAGTGCTCGTATCCCTAAAGAAACAGCCCCCAGTCTGGTGTATCAGACCTTTACCTTCAGCCTTTGGCAAATATACTTCATTGTCAGGCACCCCTGGGATGAAAACAGTCCCTTTCATTTTTTTGTTTCTCAAGCCAACAAAAGCAAACAAATCCTAATTCATCTTGGTTCACCTTGGTGCATAGCTCTACCTTAAAATGTGTTAGGAGAGGAGCCAACAAACAAAGACTAAAGAGATGGCTCTCAAGAGAAAAGTCTCGCTATCAGGGATGGGCTTGACTGGTTTTTTTTTTATTTTGTGCTTTCTGTATTTTTTGAATTCTGTTACCATCCCCTACCACTGTCTTTATTTAAGCTCAGTTGTGGTGTTTGCTCTTGCCTGTTCCTCTCTGATTTTTGCTTGGACTTTCTGACGCTCCTTAAGAAAAATGACTTGTGTACGATGTATTTTTCTGCAAAACAAGCCAAAGCCCAAATCCCATCCCCTTTTTCCCCCCTTCCTCCCCAGCCAAGAAATGCAAAACAGTTAAATCAGAGTAAACACAGATCCGTTTTCATTTGATATATTGACATCATCCCTTAGGGAGCTCAAGCTTGTCCATAAATCCTTTGTGGTCCATTGAGACTCTTCAGGTTCCTCTAGTGGAATATTCCCATAGCCTGGAATGTTGGAATTCATGTGTATTTTTGAGACTTTTCTCAATGGGAGACAGCACTGCACTTAGAGCTTGTATAAGAGAATCAACCTATCCTTAGTTTGAAAGTGACCTATGCCACTTTTTAGCTGTGTGATCTTAAGTAGGTTACTTAACCTCTCTGTCTCAGATTTTTTCCATCTATGAAATGGATAATAATATTACATACCAGTTGTGGTTATTATGAGGATTAAATGGCGGACAAAGTACGCTCACTACGTACTTGGTACCTAATGTGTGTTCAGTAAATAGAAGCTGTTGCACTGCTTTGTATCTGATATAGGCACGTAGGGAGCTACACAGATGCCTTGGGAGTCGTGCATCATTAGTAGTGGCTGTGAGAGAGAAAGGAGGCTCGTAGAAATGCAGACAGTGAAGGCCTGAGCGGAGTGCTGTGATGCTGGCCAGGGGTGCCTTTGGGGGCCGGTTGATCCAGCACGACACCCACAGACTTGCAGACCCTTCTGTCTTGGAAGAGTGTTGATAGAATCCAGATGGCAGTGAGAGACTTATCTTTGTCTTGTGGGGATAAATGTTGGGAAGAACACTTAAGGTTCATTTTTGCTTGTGATTTTGGTGTCTTTTGAATCATATCTATAACATTATATAGTGTGTCTGTGTGTCTTTGTGAGAAGCGGGGGAGGGAGGGGAGAGAAGAGGTGGAGAATGTGCATTTTCCCACCCTTGGACACTGATGTTACACTTCATGGGGTAGATGGAACCACTTTAAAGCCATGTCTCTCCTTCTTTAGAATATAGATTTGTTTTTGTTTTGCAGTTTAAAGAGGAAAATGTTGTATTTTCATAATTATTTTTTAACTAATGGAATTTGGTGTATTTGCATGTAGAGAAATTAGTAGTGAAGTAGATCTTACGGCGTTATGTCAGGGAACTTGCCATGATGGTAGATTTTGGAGTTTTTGTGGAACATCCTGAACTTACTTCCCAAATGCTTTTTGTTTGGAAACAACACATGCTTTTGCCATTGCATTTATAAATCCATCTGTTAATCACGAGAAATTTAATCCACACACTTGGAGAGCATTCATCCCAGTGCTATTTGGAAAGAAGTTCATGAACAAGCTGTGAGGGTTTTTTTTTTTTTATGAGTTTGTTGGAGCTTTTTGATTTTAGATAAAGGGAGGACTTTGAGCATGGAGCTGTCTTCTTTCCCAGAAAGTTTCAGTCCGGACTTTGAAAGATCTAAAGGAATTCAAGAAGATTGGCGATCAGAATTTATTAGGAAGGGGGAGGGGTCATGGTGGGCTTTTCTGATGCAAATCAGAACAAAGATCAAACGCCTATTTTCACCATCAGATTATTGGATATTTAAAGGTTTTATAATACTCTGTGCTTGCGGGGATATGAGAATACACTCTGTCTAATGAGCTGTAAGTACAAGCTCTCTGAAGGATAGTTTGGTGACGTCTATCAAATACACGTACCCTTTGACCCGGCAGTTCCATTGCTAGGGATTTGCCCCGATATATACTAGCAAAGATATTTCAGAATACAGATAGAAAGGAATTAGAGGTGACCCAGTCTCTAAGAGCAACAGCTGTAACAGTGCTGATTATCCCTGTGTGGGGTTACTGTCCAGTCACTTAAGGGAGTGAGGTAGACAGTGGGCCTGATGGTGAAGAATCTCCAACCAGGCACCCAAGAACGTGCGGAGCATAATCCCATTTCTGTGTGTAAGAAAGAAAGAAATACATTAAAATGTCTTGGAAAGGATGGATAAACTGCCACTCCATGCAGTGAAGGGGTAGAAGGACAGTGGGTTAGAGATGGCAGGGGCTTGTCATACTATACCTTTTGGTATGGCTTGACTTATTTGATCACGTTACTTTTCGTTTAAAACAGAAATCAGGGGAAACAGCTGGCTTTTACCCCCTTGCCACTTGTGCCACCAGCAGGAACCCATTACTGTTTTAAGAGTGTAAGCTTGATTTTCATGATCAACTTAATGCCTAGCGTTCATGTGTGTGTTTCTCTTAACCCAAAGGACAACCAAGATGGATCGTCCAGTGAAGGGATCTTTGTCTCCAAAATAGTTGACAGTGGACCTGCAGCCAAGGACGGAGGCCTGCAAATTCACGACAGGATTATCGAGGTATGTGGACACTGCCAGGGTCTTCTATAGGCCGAATGGCATCCCGTCTTCGCCCGGCTCAAGGCAGGGTGTTCGGTGGGGCAGGGAGGCCTCAGCTGGTGACTCTTGAGGCGCAGGAGTCAGACCTCTCCGATGGTGTGGGACCAGACTGGGTGCCGATTGCCTCGCTCTTAAGCCTTTGTTCATGTTCAGTGCAGAGAAGCCAGATTACGAGTGGCTTATTCACGATTTGGCTCTTGTCACGCGGCCGCGCATCTGTTTTGCGTTCTTCGGTTAGAGCTTCGTGTGAAAACCACTGGGGAGTCGTGTGTTAGTTAGAACCAGATGAGCGGTCCCTGTGGTGCAAATGGTGACTCTCTTCAGATCGGTGACCAGGGAGGGGATCGTTGTGTCAGCTTTGGAATCACTGTAACGTCCGCAGAGCTCACAGCACACAGTTATTTCTACATACCCCTCTTTTATGCGTGTCTTTTCTGCCTGTTGTCACTTTTACTAGTTGATTGTCCGGGGACGTGCAGGCAAAGGTTGATATTCAGGACGGTCACTCGTCTCATCACCGACTTCCTCGTTTTCAATTTTCACGCATCATTTTAAACTTTTACTTAGGGGCTTTATAGATTTTCACCGGGGGAGGTAGGTAGCTCCCTCCGCCCCACCACAGGACACTTTGGAAAAGGATCATGAGGAAAAAATTAAATACGAGAATCCAGGATGAGTTGTTGAAGCCCATAAGAGACTCAACCATGGGCCGTAGCCATAATATAGCACAGGAAACTGGAAAAATGGCACTGTGACCACTGGATGTTTTATGTTCCAAACACACATTTGCATAGCATCTATATTTCTTGAGTATATTTGTGGTCTCTTTCAAACCTTGGACCGAGTGGGAACTCTGACCATGGGATGAGCCACGAGGGAAGTTCCCGTAACCCGCCGGAATGTGGCCATGTGCTTCCGGGGGAGGGAGCGTTGGGGAGAGGATGACAGAGTCTCGCTTTTCTGGTCTCATTTGGATGAATTCTGCAATGTGCAAAGCAGTACACTTCAGGTCAATTTATATCCTTAGGGGAACAGACGGTTATATCTCCCAAGAAAACAAACAGAACGAGTTAGGGTGTAAGAGTTACTTTTCTGAAAGAGTGGATGCAGTGTGACAGTTTACATATTAAAAGGATACTTGGGGGCTTCCGTGGTGGCGCAGTGGTTGAGAATCTGCCTGCTAATGCAGGGGACACAGGTTCGAGCACTGGTCTGGGAGGATCCCACATGCTGCAGAGCAACTGGGCCCGTGAGCCACACCTACTGAGCCTGCGCGTCTGGAGCCTGTGC
>NW_020173397.1:7825731-7860350 GCF_003031525.2 Neophocaena asiaeorientalis asiaeorientalis
CCCCAAAACTTAAAAAAAAAAAAATGAGTGGGGAAGCTTTTTTTAAAAAAAAAAAAAAAGGATACTTGATTTTGTTTTAAGGACATCATTAATACTGCTACATCCCCCTTGACTTTTTGAAGGGTTCTTAAACTTGGAGATCTTTTTGCTGCACGTTTTAGGGTCAATCTTCATATTTCCCCGGTCAGGGGAGTGGATTTTCCCTACCAGGAATTTGCTTGGGCAAGATGCTTTTTCACGAGCTCAAACGCATCCTTACTGTCTTTTTTTAAAGAGAGAATACATTTTTTTAGAAAATAAAATTATTTAGTTATTTATTTTTGCTGTGTTGGGTCTTTGTTTCTGTGCGAGGGCTTTCTCTAGTTGTGGCAAGCGGGGGCCACTCTTCATCGCGGTGCGCGGGCCTCTCACTATCGCGGCCTCTCTTGTTGCAGAGCGCAGGCTCAGTAGTTGCGGCTCACGGGCCCAGTTGCTCCACGGCATGTGGGATCTTCCCAGACCAGGGCTCGAACCCGTGTCCCCCGCATTAGCAGGCGGATTCTCAACCACTGCGCCACCAGGGAAGCCCGAGAATACGTTTTTTGAGACTATTGCTCCAAAAGATAAGTACAGCTTCTATTGCCAGGGGTTCGGTGGAACAGCCAGTTTCTGTAAGTAATGGAATTTCATTGCTCTTACGTTTTGCAAATGAGAAATGTACAGCTGGGCAGGATTTTCTCTTGGCAAAGGGGGATCTGTGTTTGAAACGTTTAGTACGGTTTCTGGTGAGTCACATTCCCCTTTTGGACAGTATGTAAAATATTAATCATGTCCCAGTGTTGAGATGGAAAGAAGGATGATCACAGTAGAGAAACAACATATGTGTAATTGCAGTTGGCGTCCCGTGCCGTTCTCCGTCAAATCCTAATCTCTTTTGACAGGGTACAGTGATTCCCATGCCTGAAAACGATGTTCTCCTGTTCACCTTGTCTGTATCTGAGTTTAGTACCAGGCATGAATTTGATTCTTTTAAGTGTGCACGTGGGTTCACTAAGAAGAGTCAGCGGCTTTCTAGTTTTCCTCCATATTTCTTCCTATTCAGAGGAGTGAGCAAACTCCCACTAGATTTTCACCATAAAAACTTTCATCCTGGCAAAAGGAAGCTTATATTAAATCCATAGAGACTGACTAAATCTCGTCCTCAGTGCAGAGCTGTTAACGGGGTTACTCTGTTCCTACCGCTCTTTGTTCCCTGAGACCGGAGCTGTAGTTCTCACCCACATCAGAGCCAAGCACACTCGCCTCATTCTTTATCAGAAATATTGCGAAATGCCATCAATACTCTCATGAAACGAAATTCATAAATAATATTTATATACATGCACACCTAATGGTAGAACCTATATACTGACATTAATAGAAAAATAACAGGAAGATCATTTATAATAAAATGTATGTATCGGTGTGTAAATGCTGGGGCACAGCCGCGTTAGAAGACACTGTGATGTTTGTTGCCAGACGCTGGCATCTCCTTGTGGTCTCGGCACGGTGCACCGGCGACAGAAGTTGCTGGTCCAGGAAGGCGGTGCTGTGGGGTTTGGCACCACAAGCAGCATCGCCGTCCACGATTGGATTTTCCACGGTGGTGAACAGATTGTGGTTAAGATACGGCACAATTAAATACAGTCTTCCTTTGATTTACACACATCTGTGTGTGTGTGTGTGTGTGTGTGTGTATTTTTTAAAATTTGTGGTAAAATATACGTAACATAAAATTTACCATTTTAACCATTTGTAAGTGTACTTTTCTGGGGCATTAAGTACTTTATCGTGCAAGCATCATCACCATCCATCTCCAGAACTTTTTTGTCTTCCCAAACTGAAACTGTAGCCGTTAACCCACCCCTCCTCCCCTTCCGCCAGCTCCTGGCTGCCATCCTTCTGTTTTCTGTTTGTATGCATTTGACTACTCTAGGTGCCCCACATAAGTGGAATCATACAGTATTTATCTTTCTGTGTCTGGCCCATTTCACTTAGCATGATGGCCTCCACAGTCATCTGTGGACTTGTAGCATGTGTCAGAATTCCATCTTTTTTCAAGCTGAATACTATTCCATTGTATGTATAGAAGTATATACCACATTTTGTTTATCCATTCATCCATCGATGGACATTTGGCTTGCTTCCATCTTTACACTGTGGTGAATAATACCGCTGTGTACATGGGTGTGTAATCTGTATGCATTTAAATTGCAAAAACAAAACAAAACAAAAAACCCCTCAGGTTTTATATGTAAAACAGAGTTAGGGTGTACCCTCAGGTAATTATAAAAAGTTTGTCACTTTACCTTTACTAATGTCTGGCAGGATACGGGACGGTTATTCAGGAAGCCCAATAATTCTTCATTGCCCGAGACTCTGTGCGTTTAGGGCTTCTAGCATCCTTGGTCCCCACCCCAATCCTTGTGACAATGAAAAATGCTTCCATAGATTTCCGGCAGTACCTTGGGTTATGATAGGGACCCCAGGGAGAATGACTGGGGTAGAGATTTGTCTTGTTCCCGACCTTATGATGCAAGGTGCGTTGCTCAGGAGCTCGTTCTTGCATTGTACTCGTCTCTCATTTGACGGTAAGTGAATTTCTGTGACGGTTGTCTGGGCTAAATGCAATGTCCTCTTCTGCTTTGAGGTAGTAAGTGCAATTCTCCGAGTGCAGTGAAGGCAGGGAGTGAAGCCCTCTTTTGCCACTAACCTTTGTTTTGTACAATCCTCTGTAAATACGTGTTCATCTTGGGAGTGTTATGATTTGAAGACCCAAGCATGTGGTCACAGAAGGTGTGTGAGCTCAGTGGCTTTTGTGTACATCAGTCATTCTCTGTTTGTTTGTCATTGCTAAAAAGGCTGGGTTACAGGGTTGACTAGAACAGATTAACACTGCCTTCCCTTCCCGAGCTAGGCTACTTGGTAAAGCGAGATTTTACTATTTGTTAGTGAAGATAATGTTCTCCCAGCAACTAAAATGGCAAAGTGGCATGTGAATTCACCTGCAAAAGCATTTAGTTTTAGAAAAAGGAAGATGCTCTTTTTCTTCTGTTAACTTTTTATTTTGACGTAATTTCAGGCTTGCATTAATGAATTCCTGTACAGGCTTTATCCCCCAGCATTAACATCTACTACATTTACTTTATCCCTTTCTCTCTCTACCCCTATTCCTAAATACATCAGTGTGTATTTTTTTTTAGGAATAAGACCTTCTCTTACATAACTACAATCCATTTATCTAAGTCAGGAAATTAATATTGGTAGGGCCCTATTGTCTCATCTACAGAATTTAGTCAGATTTCTAATAATCCGTGCAGTGTCCTTGATAGCAAGAGAAAACCGCAGATCATAGGTTTTACTGAGTTGGCGTAGTTCGTGATTTCCTTTCCTTTAGAGCAGTGGCTCAAGTATTTTGTCTTGCATGCTACTGACGTTTTCGAAGAACACAGACTAGGTCTTTTGTATAATGTCTCTCAATTTGAGTTTGTCTGATGTTTCCTCATGAGTACGGATTCAGGCCCTACATTTTGGGCAGGAATACCAAAGAAGTGATAGTGTGTCCTTCTCAGCGCATCCCGTCGGGGTTCACACGATGCCACTTTGTCCCTTTATTAGTGATGTTAACTTGGGCTGCTTGGTTAAAGTCTTATCTGCCACGTCTCTCTGCTGTTAAGGTACTGTTTTCTCCTTTGTCTGGTATCCTGTCGGGGAGGGTGGGGGGACACTTTGAGGCTGTGGAAATATCTTGCTGCGACTCAAACTCTCATACACTGGTTTTAGCACCCACTTATGGATTTTACTTAACTATTATTATTATAATGGTTGACAAATGGTGATTTACTAAGTACATTCCTTCTCTGTTTATGAGTTGTAAGAAGAACTGTTCCTTTCCTCCCTGTTTTTTTTTGCCTATCTCCATGTGTCTGTCTGTCTGTTTCAGTATGGACTCATGGATTCTTATAATTTGGTGGTCACCTTGGCCAGTTTGGGCCAGAAGGAGCTCTTTCAAGCTAGTACCTCTGTCCTTTTCTCATGTTTCCATCAGTTTTTGAGCACTTCCTTACTTTGTGGCACCACGAGATGTCCCAGGCTTATCTTGTACTCTCCTTGCCCCAGCCCTAGAATCAGCTCTTTTTCCAAGTAGCTCTAACTCCATTGAGTGAAGAGTGAGTGGCATTTAGAAACCAAAATGTGGGTGCTAGGGTGATCATATATAATTATACGTGGTTATACTTGAGGTTTCATTGTTTCTAGGCACTTTCAGCAAACAGAGCTAGAAAATGTAAATATGTACACACACAGCGTTATCATCATCAACAACACACCTCCCTCCTAGTTCTCTATTCGTCCTTTTATATATTTTGAAAACCATGCCTGTATCAGTACCTCTAATTCCAGTCCAAGTCTGCATGGTTAAGTTTCTCCTCCTTCTTTGAAGATTTGCAACTCCTAGAGGAATCCCTTTTGAAATAGTGATGAATGTACTCTTTTCTTTTGAACCAAAACTCTAATCTTTGCTTAGATGTTATCAGTGAATTAAAAATTGTTGATGAACATTGTTGAAAACATTTCTATATTATTTTTGGTTTGATTTTGGGAGGAGAAATGTGCTCTAAAGTAGGTGATTTTGTAATTATATTTTTCTTCCATTATGGGGTAAGAAAGTCTCGGTATTTCTTCTGTAACTGTATGCAGGAAACCTATTATTGCTCAACAGGCAGAGGTATGCACAAGCCATTTGGGGGTGACGTTAAAAATAAACACGTGGGGCTATGCTGTTGTCCTCTGTAGTGACTGATAGCCATGGACCACATTCAGCAGAGGAGAGGAAAAAAATCTGCGGCAGTTATCCTCCTGAGAAGTAAAACCTATTCGTGTCAATTTGAAATCTCTGTTACCTCAGTTACACAAATAATCTGTTTCGGTGAAAGAGATGTGGTATAATTCAAGCTACGTTGAGAAGATTCTTTTTAAGCTGCAAAAATAAGCAGGTTTTAGAGACCCCTTATTAGTAATGGGCCTCAACTCTCCATTTCCAGAGGCAGAGACTAGAGTTTCCTCCGAGTTACCAATTTCGGTTGGTCGACAGTGTCGTACCCTGGATTTCTGTGCGGCAGGATTCTGAGGCCATGTCTGGATTGAGTGGGGGTGAGTGTGGTGATCATTTAGTGATGTTTACCGTGGACACAGGAGAGGAGGGGTGACAGTTCGACTCTGGATTTGTTATCTCTGGCTGGACTCATACGATGTTTTTGGAATGACGACATTATCATTTGGAAGTAATGACTCTCCTTTCATTGGGATGGTGTGTATTTCATAATAATGTATCACTCATTCTTTTTGGTCTTCAGATGTAAAAGAAAGTGGGCACCTTTGTTGCATCTCAGTTTTTTTTCCCTCCTCCCCGTTTAAAGACGCTTTCCACTTTCATCTCACTCTTATAGCCTATACCATAGCGATAGAAGTTCTGGCAAAATGAAAGCAGCTGATTTCCTTCGTATTAGCAGGCACATGTGGAAGTGGAAAGAGCCCTGAGATTTCAATGAGGACCCCAGGTTTAGGTTTCTACCAGGTTATTCGCTCTGTGGTCTTAGTATCCTAAATGCTGAGCTTCGCGTTCCTCATGTCTAAAACGGGAAGAGCGTTACTCTCTGTCTCCCCTACCTGTCATGCTGTCTGAGTAGAGCAAGGAGATAACATAGGTCAAAGGATTTTTGCTCTTAAGTGCCAATGTGAAGAATTGTTTGGGGTTTTTTTCCAAATTCAAATTTTAGTATCTGATACAAGAACTTAATACCAAAGCCAGTTACAGAAGTCAGCAAAATACTTCTGAGATCTGTTTTCCTCTTGTGTGTTTTCGCCAGAATGTAGCGCTGCTGCAGGATTATTGAGGAAACCTTGAGCTGTTTCAGGCAGACATACTTTTCAGAATTAACAACGTGACCAATCAATACCAAATATTTCCTCTTTACTCCCAGTTGCCTTTAAAAAAATAACATTTTGTATTAATTTTTTTTCTAATGACTGTACTGATGTATTGACTTGGTAATATTTATTATTGTTCTTATTTTATTACTGTTTTGCTATAAAAACTAGCTTTACAAGAAAAACCACTAGGTTTTCAGGGAACATCTTTGTAACAGACATCACTGCACACCAGCCAGATAAACGTTAGGTGAAGAATAAAACATATGGCGTGATGCAATTTGTTTGTTTTAAAGACATTTATGTATATTAGTCTTTTCATAGGAAAACGTACTCTGAGGTAATAAAACATTTTAAAGTTATATATAAAGTTGTAGAGTGGGATTATGGGGGAACTTTACATTTTTAAAGTCACCTTTCTATAATGTTGGACTTGTCCAGAGAAGTGAGTATTCTTTTTTATAATCCAGAAAACAGTAAAGAGGAAAAATGATGAGTTAGAAGTTTCCTTTGAGTTTTGAGTATGACAGAGCTGACTCCTGCTTGTGTGTTTCCTTTCGTACGTTACTTGTCCTTCTCTTTTCCAAAAGCTCCTAGCAGATGGCCTCAGGTATGAGGTGGGTGGGCAGCTCATGCTGAGACTCTGGAACCAGGCTGTTGGAAGTTCCTCCCTCCCATTCTCTGTCCAGATGATCAGAGTTTACTTCCTCTTGACACTGTGTACTTCTGTGGGGGTTGTGGCTCCCCAGAAGTTTTAAATCTATCCCCTCATGGTCAGCCCTTAGCAAAAAGAGTTATTTAGATCATCCACAAAGCACTTTAAAATCAAGAATAAATCAGAAGTGACTGGCATCCCCATTAAATTTTTTGAATAAAGATTAGGTCGAAAAATTAAATCTTTGGTAATTCCCAGACAACAACAAACCCTTGACAACAGTACAGATAATATACAGTTTATATTCAGTTGTCTTCTTTGTACACCATATCTAGACCCTTATCTTTAAGTATGGGTGTTTTGAGAACAAGAACCCACGTCATTTTTTTAAAAATTAAGTTTTTGTCTTTCAGTCTGTTGGTATAAGACACACTAAGAGTTAGGTGCACTTTTTTTTTTTTGCGGTACACGGGCCTCTCACTGTTGTGGCCTCTCCCGTTGCGGATACGCGCGGGCTCAGCGGCCATGGCCCACGGGCCCAGCCGCTCCGCGGCACGTGGGATCTTCCCGGACCGGGGCACGAACCCGCGTCCCCTGCATCGGCAGGCGGACTCCCAACCACTGCGCCACCAGGGAAGCCCTAGGTGCACTTTTATCGGACTTGAAAGGTATGTTTGGAATGGTCTGACTTAAATGATCAACAATGAAGTATATGTAAAATAAGCTGTGTGGGAGAGGCCCTGGGAGAACCTTTGAAAGCAGTAGGTCCACATCATTTTGAAAACAAAAACTAAGCAGGGGGCCTATAGATGAGGGGGCTGGGAACAGGAGCAGGGAGAGTTAGATTAGGAATTGTCACTGGGAATGACACGCGGAAGACTCAGGTGGACTGGCGGCCGCAAGCGCTGATTTGCAATTACGCCACTTTCACTGAAAACTCCCAGTACCCCAGGGTGGGAAGCCGCAACAGCACGATTTCGTGCAATGGTGATGAATGATTCCCATGAGCCTCTTGGGGGAGGGCAGCTGGGATGGGGTTCTCGGCCACACAGAGTGCCACATTGCTCCAAGAAGACCTTTGGCTCTTCTGTTTTGTCTATTTGTCTGTGTGTATTTTGACAGTCATTTGAACTGCAGACAGTCTGGGTCCCATCTCTCTTCTCCTGAGGGTAGCTAGCGCTCCCTGCTTCCTTTTTGGCTCTTTTGATTCTCTTAATTTTCATCTTTCATCACTTCCTCTTTTCCTGCAACTCCTCATGGGTCACTTGACAGCTCTCGGGGACCAAGAGAACTGAAAGCCTGAGAGTGTTTGCTTTCTTAGCCACTTGCCACCTCCCCAAAGAGACGTGCCAGTCTGTTTTTTTTTTAAATGAACTAAATATATTTATGTTTTATTTTTCACTATCTGGAGAAACTCTGGGGTGGATTAGAAGTTGCTGGCAGTCACTGTCCAAAGAAGGCAGTGTTTTTTCTTTTCCTGGAATGATTGTTACTAGGACATTCATGTTTCTACACATGTCGATTTGAGAATTTGTTAGCCAGACACATACAACTCCTATTCGGTGTTTATTTTAAAAATCGGGAAGAGGATGCATTATATAGAGTGATCTCTGGTCGTGGCTCGTTGAATATCTTCATGTTGTGTGAGTTCTCAGGCTCACAGTGGAAGAGAAACCATCAGCAGGCATGTGTTCTACTTGTTGGAGGTGAGTTGTATTCTCCCTGATACTGAGATAGGCCAAGATGCATAGAGAGCTCATATGTGGTTCCTGGCTCTGGGGAGTTTCCATGTCAGACTGATGGACAGAGGAAGGTAGCTGATACTAGGGCCCTGAGAAAGGCAGTCAGTTGTATAGGGTGGTTAGCAGTCACAGACTCTGGAGTCACACCGGGTTTTGAATTTTAATTCTCCCATCGCTAGCCTTGCGACCTTGGACAGGTTTCTCCTCACGTCTGAGCGTTGCTTTCTTCTGTAAATTATGGACACCATTTAGACACACCTTGGAGATACTGTGGGTCCAGTTTCAGACCACTGCAGTACAGCACATATCACAATAAAAGGCGTCACATGAATTGTTTTGGTCTGCCAGTGCATATAAAAGTGATGTTTATACTACACTGTAGTCTATTGTGTACAGTAACATTCTGTCTAAAAAAAATGTAACAGACCTTAATTTAAAAACACTTTATTGTTAAAAAATGCCAAACATCACTGATCACAGATCACCATAAGAAATGCAAGCAGGAAGAAGTTTGAAATATTGCAGATTATCAAAATGTGACAGACACGAAGCAAGCAAATGCTATTGAAAACGGTGCCAATAGACTTGCCTGACGCAGCGTTGCCACAGACCTTGCATTTGTAAGAAATGCAGTAATCTTCGAAGCGCAGTAAAGGTGAAGCGCAGTAAAACGAGGTCTGCCTGTACGTGTATCATAAAGTTGCTACAATAAAGAATATAATGCATGTGTCTGAAAACTGTAAATTTGGCTCCAGAATAAACACTCCCCAAGTGGTTAGCTTTGCTGGTGTTGTTTCTTGTCATTCTGTAGAGGCTGGGCTGGAAGGACCTTCTAACAAGCCAGTGCTTTGATGACGGTTTTATGGCACAGTTTCATAAACCCAAAATTACAGTTGTGAATAGATAATTTTAATTTGTTTTAGATTTCTTTTCTTTAATTAGTGACCCTTTGAATCTGGATGGAGAAACAGCTATGACTTCCTAAGGCCATATACATCACGGTAATTGATCAATCAGGAATAATTCTTAGTTTACATGTTAGTGTGAACCTGGTAATTCGTTGCATATGTGCTGACTTCAGTGTTCTAAAAATAAAGTAAAACAATTCATGTTTAATATCAGCTATTTTTAAAGTGCCTGAACCGATTACGATTTCCATTTTTATATTGACTCCTGAGGAATATTGGGATTTTCTTGAAACTGTGGAGTTTGTATTTCTTTGAACAAAATCTTCCCTTAAGATGGCAACTCACATCAACTTCTCTTTAGGGTAACGTTTATAAATTGATGTCAGTGCAATACACCAACGTAGAAAAATTGAGAAATACAGTAAACAGTAAAGATGAAAATAGAAAACCTTACGGATAGTAAGCAGTGTCTTGAAAAAACTTTAATCAGTTTGCTTAATCACAGGGTACAATGGCCTACTTGTTAGAATCTGATGAGACATGGAAATTGCATGTGGAGCACATAATATTACTTGCTCTAAACCCTAGCTTAAATGAGACGGTAGGAGTACAAGTAAAACAGGATGATGTATGATTTTTTACAGCCATGTTAGTGGATTTCAGATACTTTGTATCATTCTCTGAAATATCTGAAAGAGTCAGTGTGCTTATATAGGAACCTCGGGGTGGGGTAATATTAACATATGTTGGGGGCTTGGAATAGAATTGCTGGTGATAAAGGAACTTGAGAAGAGGGAATCAAGCAAGAAAAAAACATGTCATATTTTTACTGAAAGCTGGAAACTCACTATCAATGGAGCAACATCTTAATTTTCTTCGGTGACTGAAAGGTGAGATTGAAAGCTAGCAAAAAGATCTACTTTCCCCTTTCCTTTTAAAGGACTAATGATGGTGGTAACAAAGTTGGTGAAGTTTATAATTTCTCCGTTCAGCTGCCCTGATCAGCATCCTGGTATCTGAAGGACTGATTGCTTTGGTATACGAAGCGGCAGAGGGAAACATGATCAGATAGAGGAAGGACATTAAATGCCGCATTGGGATGAATCATTTTCAGAGAAACGTTACCTTAACCTTGGTATCTGCGTCTTCAGCAAGTTCTAAACCGCACTTAAACTTTTATTAGCCACAAACCTTTAATAGACCGTGTTTTGACAAATAAGATTTGTTTTAAGACTGCTTCAAGAGCTTGTGAAGACTGTATGTATATATATTAGTCCATGTGTGAGTGTACATATATATGAATCTGTGAGTAAGTGTATATGCCTGAATACATTGACTTCACATGAGTTGCTTGTGAGATTTCATCTTCATTGGAGACCTAAGACCAATCAGATGAAGTTTTAAGCTGTTTCAAATGTAGTCCCTGCTTAATAACCTCTGTTTACACTTTGTGAGAAATGAAAGGAGAATCCTTTGGGCAGGCGGTATTATGTAAAGTGCAGACAAGGAAATTTTTGACAAGGTTATTGAATTACCTGCGAAGCCTATTCGTACGTAAGGTTAGGTTAATTTGCGTGACACGTTAAGTACGTCTTAAAAGTGAAATTCAGAGGGTCTCCTCCGCTTAAATTTACTAGATGTAACAGTAACTTACCAGGGATTACAGTAATGTAACAGGGAATTACACTAATTCAGAGAGAAGAGGCCAGGGAAGGAAGTTGCTTTTTCTATTGCAATGATATTTTTCCTTTCTTCTTCAGTTTGTTTGAAAGTTAAGTCCATGTAAGGGTTTGTTATTTTTTGCCATTATTAGAACACTAAAGGCATTCAGCGTGATCTGTTTGTGGCCTTTTGTTATAATTGATCCCAGTTCTAAGTGATCTTTTAAAACTTAAAATAGTAGAGATTTAAGAAGAGAAAAATCGATGTTTCTTTTCATTCGGAATCAGCTTAGTCCAGTCTTTTTTTTTCAAGCGTGATGCGTGTGAGAAGTACAAGTCAGAACGGTTATAGAAATAACATCGTGGGCTTCCCTGGTGGTGCAGTGGTTGAGAGTCCGCCTGCCGATGCAGGGGACACGGGTTCGTGCCCCGGTCCGGGAAGATCCCACATGCCGCGGAGCGGCTGGGCCCGTGAACCATGGCCGCTGAGCCTGCGCGTCCGGAGCCTGTGCTCAGCAAGAGAGAGGCCACAACAGTGAGAGGCCCGCGTACCGCAAAGAAAATAACATCGTATCATCTCCAGGGAGTGCTGATCTTAAACTGTTTCAAGACTATGTAAGAGAGGAAATTAGTCCTTCTGATAGACCCTGTGACAGAGAGAGAATCCACCATCCTCCTTGGAAAATCAGGGTATGGTATAGTCAGTTAAGCCAGTTTAGCATTTCACGCTGATCAGCAAACCTGAACAAGCATTTCGCAAACTCGAGTCAGTTGTATATCACCTGCTCAGTTTTTGCCTTTCGTACACCACCTGTTTTGTTCAACACTTCATATTGTCCTTAAAGCTTTTGTTTCACCTAGATTTATTTTAAAAGGAAACCTATGTCATGATTGCAAGTGGAAAGCCATTTCACGTGCTGTAAACAGAAGGTAACAGTAAAAATAAATACCGTAAAAGTGTAGGGTTGGTCAGTTTCATCTAGATACTGTTGCTTGGGGAAGACTCTGAGCCTGAACCTTGCTTTCTCTTTGATTAAGAGCAGAAGTATCCCGTGGGGTTAGAAGTGAGGATGGTGACTGGGAACAGGCCCCAGGAGAGCTTCTGGAGCGCTGGTCCCGTCCTGTTCTTCTTCTGGATGTGGTCCGTGAACGTGCTCAGGCTGTGAATACGCACCGAGACGTACACTTTGTGTAGGTGTGTTACATGTAGATAACACTTATTTTACCAAATGGTGTTGGAAACACTTAGGCCCAGATTGACTCTGTCCCCTAGAGACAGTCAGACAAGTTGGAGATTGACAGTGGGATGCCTTGCGCATCCTGTCCCTCGGGTCCTTTTATGCCACCTCCAATAAGGTCAAACGCTCCAGACTTCACCTTGCCCACTGCTGCCATGTGCCAGTCTGAGCTACACTTTGTGTAGGCGCTTGAGTTTGGTTGGTGGAGGGATGAAGGAGCTCTTAGAAGTTTGAGTCCACCACAGGGAGGAATAATTTCATCACCGGTAAAGAATTTCACAGGCAGAAAGGTGAGTAATAGTGTAATAGGCCAGACGTCAGGGAATGCGTCTTCGATACAGTTTTGTTTTTATAAATTTTTGAAAATCTGTACTATCTTTATGCATTCCAGTTGTAGCTGCGTATAGTGTGCCCGTTTGTCCATTGATGCAGCCCATAGATACGTAAGTCCTGCCCCAGCAGCCTCTCCTGCTACCCTGCTCTTTGAAAGAGCATTTTGCAAACTTTTTTGGTAAGAAATATGCTTTATATACAACCCAGTGCAGCACTCACTAACGTGAGCAGGTCCTGGTATATGTGTCTAAAAATTGAGGAAGAAGTTCATGAGAGATATTTATCCTTAGGACATGCAGAGCTGTCTGGTATTTCTATTTTATTCTTTCTCTTTTAATGCTGTCTGCCACCGAGTGGGTTGATTTCATGGCTCACTGAAAGGCAGTGGCCAGCAGTTTGGAAACATTCCTGTGGAGGAAAGGACTGTGCGTTCCGTGTTGGCAGCAGATTTTTTTTCTGACATTATGCCCTATTGATGGCACATGAGCTGTTGATGGCCCATGGAAGCCCCAGCCTCTGGCCAAAGAATGGAGTCAGATCTATTAGGATATATGACTGTATTGACAAAAACTAAGCTCCACTACCTGTCAACTCTCCGCTTTTGAACTTCCTGCCTGAGGCAAAGTTCATGGGCTGTGCAGGCCACCAGCAGATGGAGGGCATTCATTAGCGGTCACTGGCGTCACAATGGACTAGCTACAAAGGGGACCTAGGTCCAGCCTTTGGAAGCCTAACTTGCTTCTACGTGCGAAGCTTTGGTGTGCAGGGTGATTTCCCCTCACTACACGTGGAGGAAATGTGTATCTGCCTGGTGTCTGATGTGGACGCTTTTTGTGCCACGTGTGGTGACTGACTTCCAGAGTCTGTGGGGCAGTTTGTAAGCTATACCCACTATGGCTGCTGAATTCAGCCTCTGTTGGGCTCTCCTCTGTTGGGAAATTTACTTCATTATGGAGGGACTAAGGCGGGTCCTGCTTGAGTGTCAGGTCCTGAGAGCAGGGCCACATCGGTTGAGCCCTGGATTTGCAGTGTTCTTGGGGCCTGGCCCGATGCCTGGTGACTTGGAAATAGATTTTCAAGTCACATGACCAGCTTCTGAGGGTAAAACTGCAGGAAGTCTAACATTAGAATCCTTAAAGGCAGGTGGCAGTATGTCATGAGGTCTTGGGGACATTTGAGACTTTGACAACACCTCCTGTGGACCGGTGGAATCTACCAGCTGTCCATACAGGAATAGCACCAGCTGAAAATAGACGTATCTCCTAGTGCCAGGGGGAGCTCAGGGGTAGAGTTCCTTTATTGGAAAGCAATATAAATATAATGAGACCCTAAGAAAATCAAGAGTTCAATTTTTGATATACCATGTTGGGTTTTATAAACTAAACTTTAAAAATATCTCCTACATTTATGAATCCCAGACTTTATATTTTAAGAAAACATTGTTTTTAGTCATGTTTAGCAGTAAGATATAGGAAGTTGTGTCTTCTCTGGTTAACTCAGTTTCTGGGAGATAGAGTATGAGTTTCGTTTAACAGTTGTGGTCTTTGCTTACGAAGCTGCAGACTTTGCCACCATATTTGGAGAATGTTTGACATTGGCCACCTCTGTCCTCTCATTGACTTCGGTCTTCGCACCTTTAGGACCCACGTTTAACAACATAAAATCAAGAGCAACTAAGTTCTGGAAGATGCCTTCACCCCCTTTTATTTTCAGCGTGTCACGTTTTTAGATGAATGTTTAGCCACTGTTGTTGCCATGGAATTTTTATGCCTGTTCCGGGAAATAATTCTGTTGTTTATCAAACCAAGTTGTCAGTGAAGCCGTAATTCTTGGTAGGACTTTCCGAGGGCTCCTTTGGAGGGAAATGCACATTTAGAGCACTAAACAAAGGCCTTGGGAAAGGCCTTCATTGCTTCTTGCCCCCAGATCACACCCAGGATGATGAGTGAGATGATGTTTACAGCCCAGCCTAGTAAACAGATGTATTTTACCCTTTCACTGTTATCTTTGTGCTAGAATGTTTGAGATATGTGTTCTGTGCTGTATTAGTGAGAAAAGATGACAAGCTGAAAACAGATGAATGAGCTTGGGATGAACGTACACACACTACTATACATAAGATCTTTAGATAACCAACGAAGGACCTACTGTGTAGCGCAGGGAACTGTGCTCAATATTCTTTGATACCCTATATGAGAAAATCTTAAAAAAACGAATATATGTAGAACTGAATCACTTTGCTGTACACCTGAAACTAACATAACATTGTAAGTCAACTATACTCCAGTAAAATTACAATACTAAAAAAGATGAACGTCCTCATAGAATTAACATAAGCTAAAAACAATGCAAATGTGAAGAAAAATGAAGAAAAATGAAGAAATCAGGTGGAAATGGCTTCACAGACAGTTCCTGCTGTGTTTTCTAATACCGTTTGCTAGCAGAAACTTTAAAACGTGAATTCCTAAGCTCTAAACTGCGAAGAGCAACTGTCTTAATTTTTCCTTTAAACTCTTGAGCCAAGAAGGGAAACCAAACTGGTTTAGAGTCGGGCATTTGCTTGTGTGTTGCTATGCCAGCCAGTTTAAGAGTGAAAATGTTCTCTCTCAAAGGTGGACACAGCCTGGACTCATTAAAAGGAGTTTATTTTGAAAAACTAATTTTTTGTTAAAGGTTTCCAAAGGAGGAGATAAAACGAAAAATCATGCAGTTTCTCTCACCTTTCAGGATGTGGGATGGCAGAATTCACTCAATGGACGTTTTAAAAAATAAGTGCTATCTCTCTTGCACCAGTTGAAAGGATCACGGACAGCTCTGTGCGTAATTAGCCGCTTTTGTTAACATATGTCAGTGATGTTTGAATGCATCTAATGTAACATTTTGCTTAGCTTGGTGCCCAAACGAGAATGCACAATATTAGTGAAAGAATGCAAAATAGTATCTGTATTTGCTTTAGAGGAACTGCCGTGAAATGTTCTTTAAGGACATCCTGTAAGTAACACTAGAATCCAAGCCAAAATAGCTCTAGAGGTCTCGAAATAGATATTTAAAGGACCTTTAAGAAAAGTTTTTAAACACTAGGTTGTTTTCATAGCAATAATTTTTTCTTCTTTTCCTAAATGAGTTTTTATTTATTTTCTTACACACACACACACACACACACACACACACACACACACACCATTCAGTGGAGCATCCAATGAAGAAATAAAAGTTGGTAACTTCTGCTGAAATGTAGCCATCGTCTTAACTGAGGAAAATGTGTCGTTGGCACTCAAGTTCAACTCCTAAGCAAAATGGGTCTATCTGCCATTATCCTGTTTCCTGGGCACAAGTGGCTCTTTTTCTCTTTTCCTTCTTTTTTTCCCTCCCTCCTCACTTCACCGCCCCCCTCCCCAGAGATACCTGAGGTTCAGTAGCTATCACAGAAGATGCTTCTGTAACAGGGATGCCGGATTCTGCTCATTTAGAGCATTGAAGCAAACTCTTGGGTTATAAAAACTTCCTCCCTCCCTCCCTCCCTCCCTCCCTTCCTCCCTTCCTTCCTTTCTTTCTTTTTCTTTCTTTCTTTCTTTCTTTCCTCTCTTTCTTTTCATTTACACCAAACAGAGGGAATGTCCTGGCCTTGTCAGAGACAGAAAAGAACTGCTGTGGCCTTGAAAGTGAAAGTATAAAGCTAATTGATAGTTTAATGTTACAGACCACCTAGGAGACAGAGCTCGAACTTGAGGTCTTTTCGACCTTTAAGGAGACAGAAATGCCACTTTGCTTTTAATTTAGGGGAGTCCTGGAAGAGGTAGACACATGGCTAGATGTGCAGATTAGAAATAAGTTATTTTTATATGACATTGGGGTCGCCTGTATGTTTAATAAGCTGGTCATAGGATTCTCCTGATCAGGATCCGTGAGACCTTTCATTCCATCATAAGCTAGTGATGGGCTAGCTTGTGTGGGCTAGGCCTGGCCACTGTCAAGGGCTGCCCCCTTGGGGTGCAGACTCCTGGGGTGGTCCAGTGAAGGACTGTTTCAGGTGGGTGCAGACTTCAGGCCACCTTGTCCTATTTTACATGGGCCATTTTTTTCCCTCCATTTGGTTAAATTTAGTTCGGGATGCTGGAAGTGCTTATGGGGGAAGGAGAATCTCCTGGCTGGCGGGTCTCCTTTGTAGAGTGTAATCGGTGGGACACACGGGGAGAGATGGGGGGAGAGTGCTGTACGTCCCAGGTGGGCTAGTTTGGGATGTCCAGGCAAGTGCACACCTGTGTACCCAAGCGAAAAGGTCTGGGAACCAGTGCTGAGAAAATCACCCGCTAGCCTGAGGCTGCTTTAGCTAGTGTGGTTCATTTGTTGGGACATGGTCCACACAGATGCTCCTGCAGAAGAACTTACTTCTGTAAACTCCTGCCACAATCTCAGCGTTGAGCGGCAGTGTGTGGAGTGGATAAGGGTAAGCTAGCTGCTTGAGTTGGGAGCCCAGCTCTGCTACAATTAGCTGTGTAGCCTTGGGCTAGTTACTTAACTTCTCTGGACTTTGTTTTGTGGTCCGAGAAATGAGGACTGTGGTGCCTAGCTCATTAATTGTGTGCAGATTAAAGGAGTTAATGTCTCAAGATTTTAGAAGCTCTTAGAAGAGTTTTTAGTACACAGCAAGTATTCAGTGACATTTTTCATACTACATCGTTCTTAGTGGTGGTTGGCATTTGTTGAGTACCTACTGTATATCAAGCAGGGAACTTCATTATCCTAATGTGTCATTTCATTTAATTCTCTCCACAGCCCTGCAGTAGCAGGTAGCGTTGTTCCCACCATAGAGTTGACACCACTGAGACTCAGGTGAGGGGCTTTATCTGGGGTCTCACAGCTGGCCGCTGAGGATGATAGGATCCACATCCCCATCTGACTCTCTGTGTGCTCACCTTGATGTCACGTTTCTGCCCAGCCAGATCCCATGTCCATGGAAAGTGTGTCGAAGCCTCATTAAGTGAACAGGCATACAACAGAACTATATATGTGTATGTTTGTATATATATAATTTATTTTGTTTTAAAAAGTTATTTTAGTTAACGTAGGCATAAAGAATAATGGGAATTTGCACACAGCGAGTTGCCGGCAGTGACCTCACTTGAAGGATAGGAGGGGATAGGTGCTGAGACCTTTTTATCGATATTTATTAAAATATACAGTTCTCTTCTTAACTAACATCTTTTATTGAATTACCACTGCCCAGGTCGTAAAGTTATGTGTTGTTGCTATAATCACTGAGACAGTAGAAGTTTTAAAACAAAAAGGCAGATCTCCACCTACCTTCCTCTCCTCTCCCTCCTCCTGTGTTTGAGGTAAGTCGTGTTTCAGCCTGGGACATGCTCTTGTCTGTGAATAGAGAGAAAAAGAAACACGTGCACACACACGGGATGTTAGACGTTTCTTTTCTTCTTTAGATCGTTGTCTTTACACAGTGGAACCCTACTGTACTCATTCTTGGGCTTGCTTTCTTTACGTTGTGTCGTGCACAGGCCTCCAGCAGTTACACAGATAACTCCTCAGCTTTAATAATGCATACTGTTTCATCACACGCATGTGACCCCAGCTTATTCGATGCCACATGTATTGATACGTCCTTCAGTTATCTTGCATTTTTTGGACCTGCCAACATTGCCGTCATAACATGCCTGTGGATGTTCCCTTTGGACCTGGTCCTTGGACTCCAAAAAGCTGATTGTGTGCTGTATATATTCATATGAGTATTGAGATTTTATTTTCCACAATGAGTAAATGTTTCTTTGTAATCAGAGATAAGACGTCCCATAAAGTACATAGAAACAGGTGATCACATGTTCAGACCCCCGCACAGACGCACCACACAAACCCCAGGGCTTGGTATGGAAAGACGTAGCTTCCAAAAGCAGTCACATTAATTCAAAGGCTAAAGTAACATAGTTGGGTATTCATTGGTGATATTGTGGGCTTCTGTAGTAAAAGATAATATTTAAGGACATATGGTCATGGCACAGGGAGTGTTTTTGTTTTAAAAAGGGGAGCAATTAGTAAACGTAGTGAGCAAACCATCAGTTCTCTTTGCCTACTCAGCTGCCTGGGAGAAAGCCGCGCGCGCACACACGCTTGCGCTCACACGCGCTTGCACTCACACTCACACACATGCTTGTGCACATACTCATTGACGTACACACACGGTTCTTTGTACGAAGAAGAATCCCGAAGGAATGTTGCTTATGCTTTTGCATAGGCCTGTTCTTCTGTATACGAGAGTATGTATGAACTTGGAAATTTTATACTTGGGTAAACCTCAAGCCCCAGAATTCGTACCCCTTCCACAAAAAAACGGCATTTTACTAAAATAAAAACAGTTGCTGGTTGCTTCTGATGTGTTCTGTGGAAGCTTTGGACTGGATACTGCAAAGGTGGATGTATTGTATTTCAGAATTCATTTGAGGTAAATTTTATTGTTACGAAGCAAGGTATAATTCAAGCCAGTCTCTGGAAAAATAACAACAGTAACAAAACATAGTCATTTATGGAGAATTACCAAACCACAGAGATGGTATGTGAAGAGGTCCATATGCATATTTTGTTTCATTTTCTTTCATCATACTGAAGTCAAGATGAAAGAAAAACCCTATTTTGTGTCTTAGGCTGGATGTCAAGAAGTTGCCTTATAGGTGAAACGGCCGCAGAAGAGGCCCCATGTTACTTGAGTAGCTACACCATTTGGATGGAGTCCAATCCAGCCCTCTCCTCTTTGTGTCGGATTCCACTCTGTGGGGAATAGTGACATCACAGGATCATTTTGAGTCACTGATGAATAAGGCATCATTCAAAGAGTGATGGGAAGTGCTGTAGGCTTGTTAGGGAGAGGAACAGGCTCCAGGCTGACCTGCTGGCCTCTCTCCCTGGGCCCACCTGGCTGTGTGAGCCGCTGGCATGAAGAGGAGAGGACTCCTCTTGAGGACGCCCTCCCCCGTAAGGATCTTATGAGAGTTCTGGGGTTTTTTTGCCAAAAAATGCATACTCTCATCTTCTCCCGTTCCCTCTCTCTCCCTCATGCACACACACACACAATTTCATGGGACACACAGACTGTTTGGAACCCATCCTTGAGCCCCCTGTTAAAGATTCTTAAGTTTGCAGTGTCTAGACAAAGCTCTGAAAATCATTATTCTCCTTCAGCCAAGATCAACTCAGTCCTAAAACAGCCTTTCCATTTTCCAACTGGTTAAAGGAACATCCACAGGAACACTGCCCAAAATAAGGACTTGAAGGTAGGAGGTATCAAACACCACGGAGAATGATAGATGGTGACTCGGAGTGCTGGGAAGGACCTTCCTTTTCTGGGATAAGTTTATCTGGAGTTATTGCTTCTCCAGTGAAGTTTCACACATAACTTTTTCTCTACGGGTCTGAAGGAGCTTAGTCTAATATTATGATGTAAACATGCCCCCCCCACACACACACACATTCTGTACCTAATAGTAGATCCCGCGGACCAAACATTCTACCTGTCCATTTAGGGTTGGGATCACATTAATAGTTTCCAACCACCGGGAGCTCCAGGAACAATGGTGCCGTGATTTATGAAGTGACCTCTGAGTTGTCCTGTTGTTATAGTCGGAATGTCAGTGGCAGGTTGTTCATTTCTTAGGAGTGACAGCACCTCTCATGCAGCGACAGTTTTCGACGTGCCTCATTCAGAAAGGCTAGTTAAAGTTTAGGCTCTGTATAAATTTGGGCCAGTTTTCAATACCTGTTCACCTTTATTTTCTCATCCAAAAAAATAAAAGTGACAGTAGTGTTTTAAAAAATAAGTTTGTTGGGGGCTTCCCTGGTGGCGCAGTGGTTGAGAGTCCGCCTGCCGATGCAGGGGATGCGGGTTCGTGCCCCGGTCCGGGAAGATCCCACATGCCGTGGAGCGGCTGGGCCCGTGAGCCGTGGCCGCTGAGCCTGTGCGTCCGGAGCCTGTGCTCCGCAACGGGAGAGGCCACAACAGTGAGAGGCCTGCGTACCGCAAAAAAGAAAAAAAATAAGTTTGTTGGGTCAGTAAATGAAAAAAAAAAAAAAAAGAACATGAAGTGTTTGCATAGGCCTTGGCGTGTCTAAAGTGCTAAATAACTGGTAACTGGTAAATGGAATCGAGGACCATTTATTATTATCTAGTAGTAGCTGTTGATTGGTCTCAAGCCACACGGAGTGGGACCTTCCAGGATCAGTGTGCCTTGGAAGATTTGGGTCTTCAGAGTTGACTCAGATGTTACGTACCGAGGGATGGGGCAAACTACTGAGTTAGTTTGCAAAATCTAGGGAGTAGGGACTGGCCAAGTGGGACCGCGTTTAACCATGTAGCTCTCTGTTCGCCAAGAACCCATGCAATTGTTTTTCTCACCGTTCATGAATGAAGAAAGAATTCTGTAGCAGAATCTATTTTATGCTCACTGAAGTATGAATGGTTCTCATATCCAACAGGAAAGAGCAAGAAATGGCAAGGGATGCAGGCTTCTCATCAGTCGCCAAAGCAACTTGGATTCTTGGCTGCTCTTAATTTATCTTTTAAATAAGGGAGGAAAATCCTCCAGATGCTTAACGTATCAACAGATTTTTAACACTTCATCAATCGGTCATTCTCTCCCCCCGTGCCCTTAAATTTCGTTTTGGCTGGCCTGTTTTTTTTTTTTTTTTTTTGGTAACTCATTCTCTTTTCCTTTCCCCTAAATATTTCCTCCTGAAGGAATCTTAAATTTCCTTGTCTTCTGTGAAATGGGAATAATTATAGTAACTAAAGGTACTCCACAGGAGTAGTTGAGCGGCATTCAGAATCCCGGGAGTAAACAGACGGCGTACCTGCAGTGGGATAAGTCAGGAGAGGTTAGTAAGACGCATCTTTTCAAGGGTATGGGAAGAGTGTAGGGCAGGGGTTAGCACACTTTTTCCATAAAGGGCCAGATAGTAAATATTTTCAGCTTTGGGGCCACATTGCCTCTGTTTGAGCTCCTTAACTGCTGTTCTGGTGTGAGAGCAACCGTGGACAGCACACACCTGAAGGGATGTAGCTTCCAATAAAACTTTATTAACAAAAACAGGCTTTGGGCTGGGTCTGGCTCATGGGCCATTGCTTGTTGACCCCTAGTGCCAGGGACACTTAGGTGATGGGGCAGTAACCTGGGCTAGGAGCAGTGCTGTGACCCGCTTTGGCTTGAAGGGCAGGAAGGAGGTACAGAAGCCAGGAGGAGAGGGCGCTGTGGAGCGGGCTGCACAGACAGGAGCGCTGGTCTCTGGAAAGATGCTACTGTTGAGAAGCCACTCCACAAAGAGGACAAATATCGAGGTCTTCTTTCTCCTTTGTTTTCTTCTTCTCTTCTGCTGTGGCTGAAGCCAGCTGAGCAGAGGGGCCCATTAGCCTGTTCTGTAAAGGGGGTCCTCCCTGGGAGTAAAGATCAGGGTGGGAAAAGGCAGCCTCTCTGGCAGGTGGAGTTAATGGGGTCCGGCACCCAACACACTTAGCATGGATTCTCCCAGCACCAAGGGCTCTGTAAACATTGTTTTCCTGTTTTTGTTTATTAATCCTAGTAGTCGTAAACACCTGCATCTCTGATTACATGGAGGGTTTGCATGCATTCTTTCCATTTACAATCTAAAGGGTCAATGAGTAAAGAGAGCATGAACAGAATGTCCCCTAGAGACCTACTCAATGCAGAAGTTCGTCACGTAACAGTTTCTAATCCCCTGGGCCAGTCACGCGCTCCTCCGGATTTTTCATTCTGCAAGGATGCTTTTGGAAAGACGTTACACTAAGCTCTCAATTGGGCTTTGAGAGCAGGGAAACCGTGTTTGCCAGAAGGAATGAATGGAAATTGACCTTCTATCGAATGAGACGTCAACGATGCATGAGCGAGTGCTTCCGTTTACGGACAGTATTACTTGAGTTATGTCCCAAAATATCACATCACATTTCAGATTAAAGTGAGGCCAGCACAGTGAATGTCTTGATAACCTTGTAGTCCTCACTAATAGACACGTCGAAGATAGGTGTCTTGAAAATGCGTGTTATGCTTGGTTTATCCTGTTTCTTTTTCTCTTTTAAAAAAATTATTGAAGTATAGTTGTTATACAATATTATATGTTATATAAGGTGTATATTAGGGTGACTCACAAATTTTAAAGGTTATACTCCATTTATAGTTATTATAAAATATTGGCTATATTCCCCGTGTCGTACAATATATCCTTGTAGCTTATTTTATACTTCATAGTTTGTACGTCTTACTCCTCCACCGCTATACTGTCTCTCCCCACTCCTGATTTTTTTTTTTTTTTTTTTTGCTCATAATTCAGTTTCGTGGTGCTTTCTCTAGAAATTGTACTTATCTCTAGGACCTTGACTTCTTTATTTGCAGCTCTTAACTACCACTCTAAACGGATAGTAACCCACACCAACAAGATGTCAGTTCTTTAAAGTCCACTTTTGCAGGAACCGGGGTAAACAGGTCTTGATTTCTATCAACAAGTATATCTAGTCAGTGAGCTTAAACGCACAAAATAATAAAAGGCTAAAGGTCGATGATCTCAGCAGGCTTTTCAGGGAATTTATGTTTGGTGTCGATGCTTGTATTCTGACAGATTATCTTGAAAAGATAATTGGTTAGTATTCTGGAGCCTTAGAATTCTCCTTGCATCATCCTGAAAACTTGTTTCTCTGCATTTTTGTAGTTTGGATCACTTATTTATTTTTACATGCAGAGAAAGGCACATGGAAAGTGCCCGCTAAGAGCCAGGGCTGTGGCATCGTTGTTTGACACACTGCATCCGGGAAAGATATGCAGCTGTCTTGATTTGTAGATTGGTGGTGGGGGCAAAATGCAGCTCAGATCTGGAAGATGCAGTTTGCCTCAGCCCGTATCAGTTATTTAGGTAGGGGACTGTCCTTTTAATCAGCTTTATTTTTCAGTGGCTTTGGTAACTCCTCTCGTCAGGTATGTCAACTGCATTATTTTAATCAGTCTCACTTCGGACTTGGTTCATCTGTCCTTAACACCTGCTAGAGCTCAATTCCCCAGTTTGGGGTGGCTGGCAGGGTGCGGTAAGGAAATGATTTGGGCAGGAAATAGGTGACTCCCTACCCCAATGTGTGCACCTGTGTATGTGCGGGGGCATACACACACATGTAATTTTTTCTAAAGGACATATAGTTATTCCTTGCAGAACGATAGATACCTACAGGTGACTTAGTTGAGGCTCTCTCCTTTTCTTCCCTCCCTTCCTTCTTCATCCTGATGCCCCTCTTCTCTCTCTCTCTCTCTCTCTCTAATATTTCACCCCAACTTTCAGATTACATCACTCTTCAAGTGTTCTTGGCAGTCAAACATACATTTAAGAGCGTTGCTGCAGAGTTATGATACAGAAACGGATTTTGATCAACATACACAGAGAATTGTAGAAACAGTAGGATGATCCTTAGAGACCAGTTCATTCAGTCTCCTCCTTGTGTAGTGAGAAAATGGAGCCACGTCAAGCCGAAGGACGTGCTGATGGGTGGCAGGGCTGGGCTGGAACCAGGCTTTACTGTCAAGGTGTACAAACACAGCCCTGTGTGTTTTGTCACATGCTTTTGTGTTTCTTCATTCTGAACTTAGAAAGTTCTTGTGCTTCTATAAGCACTTTGTCCTTTAAACACACGTCCCAGTTTTGGCCCACCTATCAACGTGATCAAGTTTGATGGTTAGTTTTCCATTAGACCTGAGTGCCATTTCTCAAGTGTCTCCTTGAGAAAGTCACTGTGTTAAATTTCTGGGAGAAAACGATGAGACGAACATTCTCGGAGCAACTCCTTCTTGTGTGGCTCTTCCTTGAGCTTGTCACCGATGTTAGTTGGGAAAGGGGACCTGCCTTAGAAATGGGATCTCCAAGCACTCTTGGTGGTATAAGGTGTTACACTCGAGTTGGTCTTGCAAGGATGGCTTTTCCAGAAGGTTCTAGGCACCTTTGTGATCTGTGCGCAGCACACATATCGTATTTGCTCTGTAGTTGTTTGTGAGCCATCTCAAGAATTACGTGTGTAATTATAAACCCTGTGCTTCCTTTTAAGTACAGTATAATGCTGGTTGTGTTCATTGTTTTTACAGGCGATCATGTCGAATTACAGAAGTACTGGTTTTTGCAATAAAGATGAAATCCTTCAGAGCTTGGAGATTTTCTGTGTGTTAACTTATTAACTTTTTTCCCCCTTTCTTTAAAAAACCATCACTTTGCTCTCTTGTCCCACACTTCAAAGGAGTGACAACTTAGCTCTTTGGGAAGCTGAGAGGTAGAAAACTCAGTTGTATTTGACAGCTGTCCCAATAGGGCTTGTGTTGTAAATGAAGCCTTTGTTCAGCGAGGACTGAACTGCCAGAGATAGAAACGGGCTAGGTGCGGGAAGGAGAAACAGGAAACCTTGAAAATTTGTTTGCTAAAAATGACATTTTCAACTCTTGGACCCAGTGTGGAGAAAGTCGTGCTTGAAGACCATAAAATCAAAGATGTGTGGGAAGAAATGAAAAAGGTTCGTGCCACATCAGATGCAAAGTCAAGGTCCAAAGAAGGCACTTAGCCGTAGAGAAAAAAACATGCTCTGAACTGTATTACTGGACTGTCTCTCACACAGAGTATCATCGATTAAAGAAAAATACTAAGCTGGAAAAAAAAAGAAAGAAAGAAACCTGAATGCGTTTTAAAAATCGCCTTCCTGTCTCTTACGTTGAGTCAATGTTGGTTTCTCCCTTTTGGCTGTTTTGCAGTCATCAGTGTGTTTGTTTGACTGAACTCATTGATTTTCTTTCTGTTTTGGAAGAAGCCTCCGGGGAAGGAGGCTGAGTTGAGAAGGATTTCTCAGCCCCACAGCCTCCCGCTGCCTAATTAACATGGTCAAGTGCATACTCTGTTGGGTTTTAGCAGCTTTATCCAGCTTTAGCCAAGAAGGCACTTCTACCCTGGGGCAGGGTTTCTCCATGGGGAGATTAGCAGTGAAGAGGCTCTGAGTATGGGGGTTAGCATGTACTTAGAGGACGGCCTTTAGCCCTAGAAGGTAATTAATGTTGGACATTTTTTTTTCCTTTAGAGGCTGAGTGTCAAATATCGGACAGGGCTAGAGCCAGCTCCTTAATCCTGACAACTGTTACTTCTCTCATGATGGTAGAGTAACGGGTATTTGCCCTTTTAACTCCAGGCCTTCTTGCCTCCTGCAAACTGCTCATGTCCAGAGGTTGTGCTGAGTTCCAGCTACACACTCTTCCTGGCAGCCAGAAGTGTGCCTTCATGGCAAGGCAGGAGTGAACAGCTTGTCTTGAGTGGGGTAGAAACACCCTTCACTATTTGCTGTGATTTTTTGAAAGTGTCACAGCATGGGTGAATTTGAGGGCCTAGTGTGGTAACGACCCATGGCTGGGAGGGGTAAACTGTATATTTTTTGGCTTATTAAGAAGCCTTATAAAAGGTAATTTTGGAGGGCTTGTGTAGATTTGGAAGACTGAAAATGGCCCATTAACACTGACATTTTCTCATTGAACAGGGGTTTACGCTCTGTAAAGGGCCAGATAGTAAACGTTTTCAGCTTTGGGGGCCATATAGTCCCTTGAAACTAATCAACACAACAATATCTTAGTGTTTAAACAGCCACAGACAGTGTGTAAACAGATGCATGTGGCTAGGTTCCAGTGAAACTTTGTTGAAACAAAACAAAACCAACAGGTGGTGGGCCAGGTTTGGCTTGCAGGCTGTGGTGTGCTCACCTCTGGTAGAAAGTACTGCTTCTGATTTGTAGGTCTGGCTTTGTGGCTAGATGTCATCTCAGAGACCAGTCTGTCCCTTACGTTCTGTCCTGGTGCTCCGGGGCTCCAGCATTCCAGATTGTCACTTGCTACACCTTGTAATAAAAGCAACCAATCCTGGGGTGCATCGTACACACTCTTGTTCTTCCCTGGCCACAGAAAGCCCTGGAGATCATGCCTAGCTGTCTGCTCTGGGTTCTTGTACTGCAGGAGATGGTCACCTTCGGACCTCAAAGAGACTTTTGGGGCAAGGAAGACAGCTCCGCACTTGTACAAGCCGTTGCTGGTTTCCAGCCAGCGGATCAGCAAGCTCTGTATTTTGCTATAGCCTTTGAGATAAGCCACAGTTCCAGGGACACGCTGTGGGGCACCAGAGGAGAGCTGAAAACCTCCCTTTTGCTGATGAGCTCGTGGCATTTTTTTGGTTTATCCGAGGTCTCCAGCATGAAAGCTTTATTAAGTGCCTTTCAAAACTCCAGAAGTTTTTCCACGTTTCTCCTTAAACTGTTGAAATCCAAGCAGAATATATGTAGTGTTTTCTCAAATGCAGGAAGGAATCTGCATTTTTCTCAGAAAGCTGTGGGAGGGGGCTTTTGCAAAATCAAGCGTCTCCCTCTTTGCCCGACCGCTCTTGGATTGGTGTGATTATTTTTATTAGTTCCTGATGAGTGGCTCCTTTTAATACTTCTGTCCTACTGCTTGCAGTGACTCTGGTGTGCCTGTAACTGGGGCGCAATAATTCAGCTGTGGCTGAATTATATGCACTGTGACAGCCGGAATGTACAGTGTGATTTATGGGGGTTGTTGACATAGAGATCAGCAGATAGCTTAATTCCCTGCCATCTATGTGAGGTCTGGAGGCACACTCCAAGGAACAGAGGGAAGTTCACGGTATTTCTAAGCGTTGTGGTGAATTGATCCAGGACTTCTTTTCTTTTCTCTAATCAACCAGAGTCTCCTGGAGTAAGACGTAGCATTGGATTTCCACCCAGCGGAGTTAGGAGTCAGCAAAACTCGCAGTTTGACCACATGGACTTTGATCCTCGGGAAGAACTGATTAAAATTTTTGAAAGAGGGATAAGGGGTCGAGGAAGACAGTCCACGTGACCACCCATGAAATCAGTCAAAAGTTAGAAAACACACAGCTGTGAGCAACCAGATTGGATGTGTTGTTTTTATTGTGATTATCGGGTTTGAAAAGAGAGACTTCCTTTGGAGACCTGACTCCAGCTCCCCTCTCTGTGTAAGGAAGATGCTAAATGAAGCAATTCTTGAGATCTTTTTTTGGTATGAGTCAAAATTCTGTTGACACAAACCTGCTTCATTTTCCGAACACCATCCCATTGTCCCTGGCTCACGATGGGTACCAAATTGCCTGGGACACCTTCCCCAAACCTAAGACCCTGTAACATTTCTCGTCCTGCCCTGTCTCAGTACAGGATGGGGATGGTACATCCCTGTCTGTTCGGGAAGTGTGTGTGTCCCTATCAGCTTTCACGGTGCTGCCTCTGATCTCTGGGTTCTGAGCGACTGAGTGAGAGATGAACTCTGTTGATGAGGTGGGGGACCACCTGCTCTTAGAGATAGAGGTCTCCGGCCCTTCTCCCAGGGCAGGGCTCTCGCTGGGGCAGCTGTGGCTTTGATTGAAAAGATATGCGACCCTCTGGAGCTGACTTCAACCCAGTGGCACTGGTCTTTGAAAGATGCACTTCGGCCGAGCCCCTGTGGCACTTGTTTGCTGAGGGATTTTGCCTTTGCTTAGAAGCGAGAACACAGCTTCAGCCGGATTGCCCCTCACTGAAGGCATTTGCTACAAATGAGTCTTCTACTAATATGTTTAAGGATTTATAAGGAAAACAGAGTCATTCTTAAATAAAAGGGACATTGACAGAAAAAGCAGTAATGGTTGATGCTGTCTGTTTTCGCAGATAAGTGTTTTGTCACAGAGGACGATTTATGGTGGGAATACCGCGTAGCTACCGTGGCAGGTGATAAATCACTTTTCTCACCACTGGATATCGAGAAGAAAGGGATACAAAGACCTTTTAGCCATAGGAAAAGTAAAAGCACTCCAGGGCATTTCGGTTTATACGTGATACAGTGCAGAAAGTTTGCTAGAGAACTGAGATTGTGGGTATGTGTGCACTTAACATGAAATGTCTTAATTTCATTTTGAGTCAAGTGATAGTTAAGATCTGCTTGGAGAAAATGGAGTCTTGAGAAACTCAGTCCATACCTTGGATGGAGTAAGTGATGCTTTTCAGTTTAGGGTTTTCGTGCAAGTAGAAGAGGTGACTGTGATGATGATAAAAATCAGGACCTGTATCATGGACTCTGCGTAAGTTTTCTTACTGCCCACGGTCGGGTGGATCTGAGAAAACAGGCACAAATGCACTTATAAGATGTTAAGGGTGAGAACAAAGCAAGCACCTTAAGACACTTTTTAGGAATGTCTCGGAAGGTGTGAGTCCAGAGAGGGATTATGAAGCTCGAGGTCTTCTTTCCTGGGACCTTCCTCCCCTCTACTTCTCTTCCTCTTAACTTCATACCATTGCCTCCTGCTGGCCTCCACCGATGCCTCCTTGTGGATAGGAGGGCTCTGGTCAAAGACTAGCCTTTGAGGAAACCCGAATCTAGGCAGCCGGCCAGCTGGAGTGAAAGACTTCCTTCCAGAGGACTCATCCTTTTCCGCAGGGCTTTCTTAGAGCAGAGATCTGTCGGCAATGAGCGTGTGGGTTCACGCAGCATTCATTGCATACTGGAGTCTGGGGACAGGTAAGGGACAGATGTGAGGACTCCTGTACCACCTAGCGTGAAATCAACCATCACTTCTTTTCCAAGAACTTAATGCATGTGCAGCCTTTACTCTGTGACTAGCATAAAAAAGGAAATATCCCCGTAATTATCGCCATAAAATATCGAGTCGGAGTCTTCCATTTTGTTAACGTTCCTGGTCTCTTCTAGGTGCTATATGCTCCATGAGTTCCTCAGCCAGTATTTGTTTACTTAGTTGTTCGTTCACTTATTCATTTGCTCGTTTATCCATTCGACAAACACTTGAGGCCTTCTACCTGCTATCCTCAGTGCCAGCACCCAGCAGCAACGAAAACAAGAGTCCTGTCCTCAGGGGGCTTACATCCTAGTAGGTCAGAGCGTGGCAATACGCAAAGTCAGATATAAAGTGTGTCCGCTGGGTCTTAAGTGCCTGGAAGTAAATGAAGTGGCGGTGGTGGCGAACAGAAAGTGATGGGAGTAGATAAGCTAGCATCCATTGTGTTCTCAGCCTCTCCAGGTGTCAGTGACTTCCTGGCCTTCTCTGCCTGTCATCCTGACAGCAGCTCTGGGGGCCTGACCAGGACTGTCCTCCCCATTTACAGATGAGGAAAGCAGGGCACAGTGTTTAAGAGACAGGCAAGGGGACTCAGAGGGTAGATGTCGGGTCACCGAGAAACCCTTCTCTCAACCTCGTGAGAGTCCCTTATCTCCACCATTGCCATCCCCAGCCCAGTACCTGGCATGGGGCTCAAT
The DNA here is from genome assembly GCF_003031525.2 of Neophocaena asiaeorientalis asiaeorientalis. Classification (NCBI taxonomy): domain Eukaryota; kingdom Metazoa; phylum Chordata; class Mammalia; order Artiodactyla; family Phocoenidae; genus Neophocaena; species Neophocaena asiaeorientalis. The sequence goes on from NW_020173397.1 coordinate 7,855,554, forward strand.
GAGGATCTGTTTAGGCTTGATACTTGAAGGCACTGTGCTCCGTACTGAGAAGGAAAAGAAATGTAAACGCAGGTCCTGCCTGGAGAAGTCCCAGTCCAATGAGGAAGGCCCCTGGGACGCTCCGCCACCGTGCTCGGAGTGTCCCAGCTGAGCCCCACAGGCCCTGCGGTGCAGGGCCAGGTGGGGTCTATCCCCAAGTGTGGTGGTGTGGGGAGTGGGTGGAACTTCTCGGAGGGCTTCACCGAGGAGGGAGCAGCCTTGGTAGAGAGAGCAGAGAAGAAAAGGGCATTTCCAGCAGTGGGACTTATCAGTGTAGAGGCCTAGGGGCTTGGAAAAACGTGGCACCCAAGAGGCAGGAATATGTCCCATCATGCAAGGATGAGGTGCCGTCCACCACCCCCCCCCCACAAAGGATCAGTAACCCGCTTGTACTCAGGTTCCCCAGAGGCTGTTTGGAGAGAAGCTCAGACTTCATTTCATAAGGCAGTCTCCAGGTTCCTCTTGTTCATCTTGAGGGCCTGACATTCTTATGAAGGACCTGCAAAAAAAAAAAGTCTTAGGACTCCTGTTGAATCAAGGAATAAAGACCAGAGTGCAATTCGCCAGGTGAGGCCGTGTGATGAAGAAAAAGGGTACTTGATTTAGGATCAGATGAGCTTGATTCAGATTTCAGCAGCAGCATTTAACCTTGGATGAGTTATTCCTTAGAGCCTCAGCTTTTCATCTGGAAGTGGGAGTATGATACCTCCCTCCTCAGGGATCCGGGGCTGAAGAGGAATTTTAGCCGAGCTCTCTTAATTTCTGTGACCTGCCCCCTGTTGCAGTGCAGATCTCTTTGAAAAACTGCAGGTCTGCCTTACCCCAATGAAATAGAAACAGTTTCAGCGTAAGCCCCTGTGCTTGTTAATAGGTTTGTCACTCGTTTCAATCACAGGATTTTACTTTCTCTTAGCACTGTGGCTGATTATTTAATTTTGACGTAATTGTGTGGCAAATACCCTGCATAAGGAGGTAGGGCTGTAAAAAGAGTATGGCCACAAACAGGGTTTGGTCGTGGGCCAGCAAATTCCTAGCTGCCTTTGCTGCCACGTGTTACCATATCAAATGAGTTGCGCCGGGATCCTCCCGCCTGCCGCTGATGGCTCCTTCTCACTTGGGTGACTCTGTCGAAGGTAGTTTTGCAGTGTCATTGTGTTGGTCATTATAGTAATGACATGCATTTACCAAAATTCTGTTGGAGAGTCGTTTTCAGCTCTGCCTGGAGAGAGCCCTGTGGATCTCCAGGTACCTCAAAGGCTATAAAACTGCTCCAGTCAAAACTGGTTTGAATTTACTGCTTCAGAGATGCAGTATGAAACCCAAGACAGTATGAAACCCAAGACAGCAATGGGTGTGTATTTTTGGAGCAACTAAAGACTCCTGCGTTTCCAAGGGAAGATTAATAATAAGGACGTTTATTGCTTGTAGCACCTTTAACCTTGAATTTTAAAAGAGACGATTTTTTTTTCCCTGTAATTATAACCAGCTCCTGGGAGATAAACAAGTTAGTGATGGTCTGCACCATTTTACAGATGAGATCACTGAGGTTTGTGGCTTCCAGCATCCATTTCTCTTTGATGCCAGGCTTCACACGGCTCTTCCCTTGGTGGGTTTCTTCTTATCCCTAACATTGCAGCTTAGATGCTGCCTGTCAAAGAGGCCTTGCTTCATTTTCCTTGAAAGTAAAACTGCTTTCCCCACCCGTTGTTTCCTTTTGCCACTTATTCCCTTCTTAGCAATAGTCAGGAGCCTTAATTTTCTTTATGACAGCTTGCTGTTAGTGTTGATTATTTAATTTTACTTATGAGTCTGCCTCTACTGTAAGAACATGTACTCCCTAAAGGCCAGGGCTCCATCTTTGTACCTGTTGCCCTAGTGCAGTGCCTGACACCTGTGAGGCCCTTTGTTAATATTTAAGCAAAGGGGGTAGTAGTTGAGGTTTTAAAGGCTAAGCTGTTCATTGAATGTTTATGTTCAGAAGGCAGAAAGCAGACTGAAGGAAGGTTGACTGAGGTATAAACATTGTTATGAAAACACATTTCCAACAATGAAATAGGTTTGTGCTTTAATGTGTATAGTTTTCTGAATAATGTCTGGCAGATAAATAAGACTTGCTTTGGGAGACTTTTTTTTAATACAACACATTTCGAATTAGAAGACATTTCAGTGCTTGTTCTACTTGAGTAGGATTGATGAAAATCTGTTAATCATCAGTTTTGCTTAAAACACCTGAGGAATTTTTAAAGTTTGGAAACCCAGGCCATGATCTTGAACTTTTATTTCTAATAATAGTCATAGCTGGCTTTTTTTTTTTTTTAATAGATTGTGTAGTTACTAATTGTTTTTTGACTCTTAGCATATCTGCATGTAGTTTAGGAGGCTTGCTGTGGAAGTATCCAGGTCAGTTGAAAAAGCTCCCTCCTCAGTGATAGGCGTCCAAGTTGTTCAAACTACATGATTCTTAAAACTTGTTCTTTTTACATCTCACCATTTGGGTGAGGCAGGACAGTCCAGTTCTGAATGACTGTTGGAGAACTTGTCTAATGAACAAGTAGATTTTTCTCTTATATTTTTCTACTGGTGCAACTCTATTACTTGAGGTATCTTCAAGAACTTTCAAATCAAAACAGCTTAAACATGTTGTCTTAGGGATACAGACTAGGTGATTCCCAGGTTAGTGAGTTGAGCAGCTCAGTATTCTTGTCAAGGACTCAAGTTCTCCTTGGTCATCCTTAGCATGTTCGCTTGGTCTCTTCGTGGTCCGAAGATCCTGGCATCACATCTAGACAGGACAGCCTCCAGAGACGGCAGCAAGGCATAACCTCCTTGTCTCTGCAGTAGTGTAAAGGACGCTTTCCTAGAAGCCCTAGAAGAGAATGCACCTTTATAGTGTCTTGCTAGGCAGGAGGGGCCACACCCCTTATCGAGTTATGGGGCCTAAATTACCATGATTGGCTTGGACCACTTGGGATCTATTCACTTTCTCTGAGGGTGACTGAAATGTGGATTGTTCTGTCAAAGAAAAGGTGAAAAAGAGATGAGCAGGCAGTAAGAGGTCTCTGCCATTCTAGGTATTTTTGGGTTTTTTTAACAGGATTTTTTTTTTTTTAATTTGGCCACATCGGGTCTCAGTTGCAGCACATGGGCTCTTCATTGTGGTGCACGGGCTTCTCTCTAGTTGTGGCGCACAGGCTCCAGAGCACGCAGCCTCAGTAGTTACAGCACGCGGGCTCTGTAGTTGTGGTGCATGGGCTCTAGAGTGCACAGGCTCAGTAGTTGCAGCACGCAGGCTTAGTTGCCCACAACATGTGGGATCTTAGTTCCCCGACCAGGGATTGAACTTGGGTCCCCTGCATTGGAAGGCAGATTCTTAACCACTGGACCACCAGGGAAGTCCCTGCCATTCCAGGTTTATCCTGCTAAAAGTCCTCTTCGCAGATGTGTGTCAATCTCTCTCTGATAATGAACATTTGACCAAACTGGAACAAAGTGACAGTTCTTTGCGTGGATGGTTCCCACCATCGAGTCAGATTTTCATCCTGGGAATTCTGTGATGAAAGCTCCTCCTGCAGTGTTTTCTCTTATGAGATGAATGCTGCGCTCACAGGTCATAAGACTCTTTGGATAAGATTTTAAAATAGTGTTTTAATCCAGATGTGCTAAGTGAGCACGCCTGTTTACCAGCTGAGGTTTTCTTGTACTAGAAGAGATGTCATTTCGTGCAGACTATGAAAGGAAATTGGTTCAAGTAAGTCTAATTGCAAAGTTTGCAAAATCAAACCCACCCTCTGTCTCTCTCTTGCGGTAGAAAATAGAAATATAACTCAAAATTGTCAAGCAATCATGTGGTCTCTGGAAATTTCAAGCTTGCACTACCTTGCCTTTTCCCCTAATTATGTTAATACTTGGAATGTTTAGGCTTTCCGATGTTTGACTTTTCTGAAGTTGAGAAAAGGTATCGAGTTTATTTTTACTTTTCCCAGATGTCACTCATTTCTTTGACATAAAAATCCTTATCTCACAGGATAAGCTTCAGGAAATGGGTTAAGGAGTGAAGACCAACCTGGCTTTTATGAGAACAGGGTTGCTTTTCACTAGAAACATAATTTTCAACAAACAGTGCCAGTTTGGAAACCTGTCGGATTGGTCGCGTCTTTACAGGGTATTATGGAGGTTGAAATCAGCGTAAAGGTTTATCATCCTTATTCCTAGAGACAGCATTAAGAAACATTATCTCTCAGTTCATCCAACTTTTCTCCTTTTCAGATGAGGAAACGTAGGCTTAAAGAGATTAACGGACTTGTTCACATCTGTTCATTTGGGGGGATATACTATTTCCTTATAGCCCCAGAGAACACACGGCCCATACAATATTGTATAGCGCTGTATATATACAGTCACCTTAACAAATTTCTACTCAGGTAACTTTGATATTTATTGTAAAAGTAGCAATTGGGAGTGGTGGTAATAGTGATGATGAGAATGGTAAAAGTCAACAGAACAGCAGCCTAACATTTATTGAGCACTTACTGTGTGCCAGGCAGCATGCCTCGAGCTTCACTGGCATGCTCTCACTTCAGCCTAGCAATAACTGTATCATCCCCCATTTACAAATGAAAAGAGTGAAGTTTGTAGGTTAAACTAGCCCAGTGTCACACAGCTGGTGAGTAGCAGAGCTGGGATTCCAGCCCGTGTTTGGCTGATTTTAGAGCCTGGGTTCTTAATGAAGAGGCTTGCCATTAACCGTGGTTGGGGGGG
>NW_020173397.1:7860595-7878046 GCF_003031525.2 Neophocaena asiaeorientalis asiaeorientalis
GGTTGTGACACTGAGAAGGAAAGGTCCTGAGTGACATCAGTCATGACCAGCCCTAGGAAGGACTGGATCACCGAGTGGGCATAGGGTACTGTATATATCAGGGGAAAAGTATAACTTCCTTTCGCCCCACCAGAGGAAGTGCCGGCGAGAGAGGAAACCTCAACCAGGGGTTCAAGCTTTGAAATGAGAAGTTGGCTACAGGTGCTGGAGGGAGCTGATGGAACTTGGATGGGGCTGGGGTTGAGATCCCAGCTCCCTGTGACACACACCCTGGATTGAAGCCATAGTGCCGCCAGTGAGAGTAGACCAGATGCTTAAGTAAAAGGTGGGCCTGGGACACATGGACAGGTGTCCTAGGGGGAGACACCAGCTAAAGTCTGAAGAGCCCTGCAAGGCAGGCGGTGAGTCCCAGGATGATAAAAAGCTTTTTCAGATGGGAAAACAGAATTTTAGAGACTTTAAGTGACAGCCCCAAGTCTACAGCTCTGAGTCATTCAGCTGGGCTTGTCAGGCCCTGGATTTGAGATCTTGGATGTAGAGTTATATAGGTTTGGTTCTAGAAGGGCTGGCTCAGGAAGCGAGAAGGACAAGAGGTAGGAAGAAGGCAGTACACCAAAGACCGAAGAGGTTCAACCTATAAGGCTTCAGCCACGCTCACGGAAGCCCAGGAGCCCAGGGAAGAACGTGTGTGTTACACACAGTGCACGTGGATGATCAGAATTACCGTGACACCAGTAACAGGTTGCACCCCGGGGATGAGCCTGGGCTCTGGAGGCCGACTGCTTCACGTCCTAGCTTTTGCATCCTCGTGCTGTGTTACTTCTAACAGATTGCTTTCCCTCTCTGGGCCTCAGGTGCATCTTCTGTGAACATTGGGGTGAGAATAATACCTCCTAGAGTGTTGGAAGAGTTCAGTGAGATTTAGAGCAGGAGTTGGCAGACCCTTCTAAAAGGGACAGTTCATGGATATTTTTGCCCTTGGGGACCATACGGTCTTTGTCAAGACTGTTCCGCTCTCCTATAAGTTGTTGGAAAACTCAGGCATTTGAAAACCTATTATCTGTCATAGAAAATTTGCAGAAAATCCCGCAGTAGGCAAGTGGCCCTTGGCTTATGAATGAAATCCCATAAAATGGTAGCCGTAAATGTTCAGCTTCAGATTCCAAATAGTTAACACAGTCAAATGCAAAAAACAGGTAACTTTTTTTAAATACAGGGTTTCAGTCTGTGTAACTGTGATTATAAGAGGCATGTCCTCTCCGCACGTCTGCTCAGCTTTCTTCTCAACACTGCTTTTGATTTATCCAGCTCATCTACCATTTTTAAAAAATAGAAATATAATTTGACAAGTCGCAGCCCATGGTTAAGTAAGGATCGCCCTCAAGTCTGGAAACGTGTTTTCTGTTTATAGAAAAAGGGATTAAGCTGATTTGGAAATGCTGAGAAGATGCCCTTCATTCTGAAGGTGACAAGTAACTGAGGCGTGTGTCTAGGAACCTTTGGTAAAGAATTCTCTTCCCCTCTCCTCAAATTAAAAAGTGAAGAAAAGTAAAGAAAGTGCAAAAAGCTGTTCAGTGGTGCTGTCTATTTGAGCTCTGATTTGGGGGGAAAATGGCAATATGTATTCATTATGCGCCCAATTTTATAAATTTTAGATGCTTTTGCACTAAATGAAGGCAAAAAAAAGTACATGGCGTGCCTCAGATGGGGCCAGCCTTGGTAAGTAGGGCTTTGTGGGGCTGGAGGATGGTTTTGTAACATGGCTCTCCAAAAGCAAATTGAGGTCTGAGTAATGACATATTTTGTCGTGCTTTACAAGGAATGGGGCCTTTTTGTTTATTTTTTCAAAGAGACTCTGGAAACGGTGTCTAATTTCAATCTAATGAAACACCTCCTAACATCAGGGGTTTCTTGAGCCAGTGTTTTATAAGAATTGCATCTCATGGTCATCATGTAACAGGGTGTCCTGTATTCACATATACACTCTGCATCACATCATCTATTCGACTTCTTTTATTGGCTTAACTCTGATAATTGTAATGAAGTTCTCATTGCTTTTTTTTTTATATGTTGGACATTAATTTATTAAGTGTCAGTCAGCTCCTACTGTGTGCAGTATTTAGAGGTAAGAGGGACCATGGGGATGTCGGTCCATTTATCCCTGTGAATGTGTAAGTCACGATGACTCAGGCTTTTCTGCGCTGCTTTGGAGATTAGAAATTGACTCAAGATGAGGCGATGTTTTTTGACCAAACTTTATAAATCTCCCAGAGGATTTGGCAGTGGAGTTTGGCAAGCAGAATATGTCTTCTTGAAATCCAGTAAGCTCTATGGATTCCTAATGAAAAAAAAAAAAAAAAAAAAGAGCTTTTCCAACAGAAAAGATAATTTGGGTTGCTATGAGATATTACCTGCACCAAGTTGAGATTATTTGTTTAAAATCATACCAAGAAATGAGGAAAAAGAACTTCTTTTTAAAGTTTGCTTGTCCAGAAATGGAAACCCTGGACTTGAGTTCGGGCTGACATTTCCCAAACACGGGCCTCATCCGTGGTGGAAAGTGCACGAGGATCTGCATGTGAAGACCCCAGCATCCTTGCCCATGCCCGTCATGTGGACCCAGTAGTATTTTTCAGCACTAGTGCAGTTCAGTGTTTTCCTGAGAATACTGGCTTCCTGGGCAACTGAGCGGATTAGCCGTATCAGATGCTGAGAGAGGAAGCTCGGACGCTCAGCACCCACATGTTTAGAACACACTTGGGGGGTCTCCGTTAGCGAGTAGAAACAGTGTCTGTGGTCGGGGAAGCCCTTGCCCTGTGGTGTGTGCAGCAGCCTTCTGGGAATACTGCGTAATCAGAGCTGGGACACTCACTCCATCCCAGCCAGTGGACAGACGGGCAGCAGTGTGCTCTGGTCACAGCAATCATGAAGCGGGCAGAGGGTGCAGGAGCTCATCTAAGTGGGGAATGAGCCCTAATGGTTGAGAGGTTGAAAGCTTTCAGAATGTTTGCTGCTTCTCTTAAAACAGCTCCACGAGAGTAGTTGAGCAGATGTAAGAACTAAACATTATCCTGCTCGCAGATGAGTCAAATCTCAGACAAAACACGTATTTTATTCCAGTATCCAGTTGATCAGTGAGAAGTAAAGAGTTCCTCTCTGGGGCTTCCCTGGTGGCGCAGTGGTTGAGGGTCCACCTGCCGATGCAGGGGACGTGGGTTCGTGCCCCGGTCCGGGAGGATCCCACATGCCACGGAGGGGCTGGGCCCATGAGCTATGGCCGCTGGGCCTGCACATCTGGAGCCTGTGCTCCACAATGGGAGAGGCCACAACAGTGAGAGGCCTGCGTACTGCAAAAAAAAAAAAAAAAGAGTTCCTCCCTGAAGGTAGGAAAGTCGTATAAAGTGTATTTCCTGGATCCCTTTGTTTGGTTGTCTTCTGCTGATAGATAAATTTGCTTATTTTTCAAATGGTTTCCCCACATGAGCTGTTTCCATGATTGCTTGTCCTCCTCCCCTTGCCTTTTCCCTCTGTCTTTCCCGGTTTGTCTCCGACAAGCCTCATTTAGACCTAGCAGATAGATTTCAGGGTCCACAAATGCCAAACCCACTTCATGCACATGAACCGTGACCCTTGGTGATGGTCTCCAGGAGCCAGGAGGTTTTCTATGTTAGAGGAGCTTAATCCTCTAACATAATAATGTTCTCCTGCATTATTAAGTGAGTGAGGCTTAGTCCTGGCGGTATTAACACGGAAGTATCCCTATTCCAACACCTCCATCTCCGTTTAATTAATATGATGCTGATGTAAAGAGGTCCATCTGCCCAAGGCCAAGGCACCATCCCACCATGATGAGAAAAGGAGCAGATAAAATTGGCAGAGTTTGCAAAGGTTTGTTTAAGCACCTTTGAATGAGTAGGTTGAGTATTTCCAGATATGGAGCGAAATGTATCTGACATGCCATTGAGTTGATGTGTTTAAATAATTTCCCAGTTCTTCTCGCATGTGTACAGGTTTTCTTATGGAAGGTCCTGTTTGTCAGTATATGTATGTAAATTGGGATCCAGAGATTGTATTCTCAAACACACCCTTGTACGGTAGGGGTGGGGGAAGAATACTCAGCTTCAAGAGGATTCCAGTCACTATCTGTCTTAGCCTCTGTTGTTTCATCTGTGAAATGGCTACATTACTACAGCCAAGTATAGGATCCTCGTGATAATCAAATTAGGAGGAATATGTGTAAATCGCCAGGTGTAGCTCTTGGCACATGAAAGAGGCTCTCTTGAGGCTTTAAGGGAAAGGTTTCCAAGGCTCTGAGGAACAAGATTTTAAGCCTTCTTGGATTAAAGCCACGTTGATATCTGCAGAAAATTGGTTACCTTATTGATTGATTGATTGGCTGCATCGGGTCTTAGTTGCAGCACACGGGATCTTTGTTGAGGCGTGAGGGATCTTTTCGTTATGGCGTGTGGTCTGTTCGGGTTTCTCTGTAGTTGTGGTGTACAGGCTCCAGGGCGCGTGGGCTCTCTCGTTGAGGTGCGCGAGCTCAGTAGTTGTGGGGCGTGGGGCTAGTTGCCCCGCAGCATGTGGGATCTTAGTTTCCCGACCAGGGATCGAACCCGCCTCCCCTGCATTGGAAGTTGGATTCTTTACCACTGGACCACCAGGGAAGTCCCGAGTGTTGTTTACTTTGAGAGCAGGCACTGTCTGGTGCAGACTCTGGGGAGATGTCCCATGCAGATAGAAGTTTTGACATCGCCCGTGCTAATTAGATCATGTTAGGGACGGTGGGCAGGTCTGGCGCATCTGCCTTTGACAGAATGTATTATCTGGGGTTTGTAAATGAATTGTATGCTCACATGTCCTCTCTAAGTGTAAATATTGATTCTCAGGAAGAACTGAAATAATATTGTGGTGGGACATTTTCTCCTTGTTTAGGTTTTTGCCTTGCTATTTTTAATTGCATGCACCTTAAAAGTGCAACGCAGCCTTGGCCAGACTTCGGTCAACCAGCTACCACCGCCAGTTCTTCTGCGATCCATGCTGTTACCTATTTAATATTTTTATTTAAGTACACTCTTCAAAAATGTGAATTTATTTTAAAAGGAAACAATGCTCTCCTTACCGTGAGGGGAAAACTGCCACATGCAGTAACTAGAATGTGCTTTAATGTGCAGGGAAAACAGTGTGTTCAGATCAGCTGAAGGCACCAAGTTTAAGGCCTGCAGCCCTTGTGCAAAAGGAAATTATCAAGTGGGTGAGAGAGATGTTGAAGATGTGTTAGCACCCATCAGAGAGTTTCTCCTTAACGCGAACAGCTTAGACGAGTTCTGAGGGTTTTTTTTTTGGATTCCTGCGTCAACATATTTTATAGATTAGACCCCATTTAATGCCATCACCTAATCTCTTATTAATGCCAGTATCATTAGGGGCTCCCATTTTCTCCTCCCCTGGAAACAAAGTTCAGCGCATTGCCGGGCTGCAACTGTACTTTAAAGAAACACAGATTTAAGTAACTCTTTCTCAGTTAGCCCATCAGGTTGGGAAGGACATTGCCAACCAGGCAGAATGTAATAAATCCAAACCCACTGAAAGACATCAGCCAGAGAACTGCCATGTACAGCCCCCGGGAAACTGAGGCTACCAGGGTGACCTGATTGCTAGGTGTACACCTGGGCATTTCTTAAGGATAGGACCGCTGTTTCAACTCTACTGTAGCATTTCTCTTGTATTCGAGGCCTGGTGCCATGTGTATAGTCGACTCTGTAATCAGTTGTTGGGCAAACTTGGAGCATCTGGCAGCTTGCCAAGCAGGGCAGTTCCGTATCCTTGGAAGCCTTTGTAATCCTGTTGCAGACGCTGCCACCCAGTACAGCTCTTAGGTGTTCCTGGCTTGTGGGAGCAGTGATGAAACTCAGAGACTCACGAGAGGGCGTGACGTAAGAGGTTAACGTGAAGCTGACACAGTGTGTTTAGGTCATTAAAATTTTAGCCCACCCCTCCCTGCCGTTTGCATGGACAGAGGTCTTGGAACGGACTCTTTTCAGGTTTGGAGCCACCTACACTTCTCACCGCACCTTATCAGTCCTGGGGTCACAGCCCCTGAACAGGAGGGAGGCTGGACGGATGGGAAAAGGAGTCGGAAGGAGAGTTTGCATGTTCACACTTCTGGGCCTGGGCACTGGGTGTGCCTCAGATCTGGCAAACGCCAGTGAGGGATGAGTCATCTCATTTATTTTTGCCTGCTTTTCTGTTTTGATTGAGTGGATTCTCTAAGCTTATCATAATTATTTTTGGCAGGGGGAGGGTTATTATGTTAGAGCAAAAAAATTTAGTGTTCAAAATAATGATACTTTTGAACCATGCTGTGATATTTGTATCTTAACAAAGAACTCTCATACTGTGCAAAAATTAGGACATTTAAACGAATATTTAGTACTTACTTTAAAAAAAAAATTGTTTGCCTGCTAGCTTTCCAGATATGTTCCTGGAGGGTTTGGGGTTGGTTGGTTGTGTTTTCACATGCCCAGGGAACTTTGCTCCTCTGTATACAACTAGCCATGGATTTTATTTTTATTATTTAAAAATAGCAGGTACACTACAGAGAGCTGTTTTCGAAAACAGAGGTTCTGTGCTTGATTTCATTAGTCCTAAAGACAAAAAGCACATACTGAAGATATAAACTTTTTTCAAATTATGAAAGTAATGTATCTTCATTTTATAGAACATATGGAAAAATATGTGACAGAGTGAGATCCCACCAACTGGAGATGATATTTTGGTGTGTCTTCTACTCTTTGATTTTTATGCATAGGAAAAAAACCATTGAGATTAAACCACTTCGTGAATTTTCTTATTTTGCTTCTCTCCTTGTAAGACACAAGTTGAACTAAATGGTATTTATGTTCTAAAACTCACTGCTCATAGAGTTAGTTAAATGATTTGAAACAGTGCCTTATTAAATTGCCTGCCTTTTCCAATGATTGTGACAGCATAGTCCCTCGTATATTTAAATATTCTTCAGAAATGTAATGTTAATCTTTAGACATAAGATATGACATTTAAATATTAAATGGAAGAAAATAGCCAAAGAGATTGATTGAAATGCTGAGATACATTCCACATGTGTAATTACTTTTATTTGCTCCCACTAGTTTGCTTGCATAGTTTTTAATTTGAAGCTTTAGATTTTAAATGTCACTATTGACCTAAATTAAGAATAAAGAATAACCATACACTCAAGATTTTAACAACCACAAGAACGAAGGACTTACATCACAAGATGAGCAGTCATCACAGAAATCCAGCTTCGTAACTTACAACTAGTGATCAGTTTTCAAGCAAAGAGAATTTAGATTTTATTAACTTGAAGCAGCTGTTGTCTGTAATACGCTACTTTTTTTTTTTTTTTCCGGAAATGGAAAAGGTCGTATAAAATAGAGAGTACTTGTGTTGTTTCTTTTTGAAAGCAGCTGGCTTCCCATCGTTGGGCTGTTTGTGAGCTCAGAAACCCCAGGCCCTGGATGTTTTCCTTGGGAAGGAGCTGGGGGGGATGGGTGGAGAGGGGGAGCAGGCTTACACGGTCCTGTGCAGGGGTCCCGTTATTACTTCCCCCGTACCAGCCCTGCTGCTGTGTCTCACCGTCATAAACCCTGCCCCAGGTACTCAGATGGGAGGGGCAGGATGAGAGCAACCCTGTCCCCCAGGCACTTGGAGGGGAAGGGAGACCGGAGGCAGAGTCCCAGGCGGAGGGGAGAGGGCGGAGGCAGTGCTCTGTCAGCTACTCATCACTCAGGCTCCCAGTGGAATTCCGCGCATGGCACTTGAATCACTGCCCCCAGCGTCCTCCGTAGGGACGAGTGGGGAAGACCCTCAGGGCTAGAAGCTTCCCCAGTTCCTGGGCTGCTTCCGCAAAGCTGCTGTGTGACCTCGGTGTCCTTTGGAGAGCCACTCGGGATCTCATTTCTTCAGGGTTGCCTTTGATCCCTGGCACGAAATCATCTCCAAGCACCGTTTGTAGTTATTATGTATTAGGATTATTTGATTAATGTCTTCCTCTCCCTCTTTTGTCCACTGTTTTATCCCCAGCACCAGGCACCATTCCTGGTCCACCGAAAGCCCTGGGTAAATATTCACTGAAAGAAAAAAAAAGACTTTTTGACATATTATTTTACCTCTCTTTGGTTAATTTAGCTATCTAAAATCTCTTGATGAAAATAGTCAGGTAAATCTCGAAAGCTCTTTTTTGGTAGCATAGTAGTACATTCGCCAACAGGAAAAAGACAATTACAGTATGCCTTGGATTATTTATTATATTTTAAGATAATTTTATATTATTATAAAATAATGCTATGTTATTTTATGTAAGTTTTATATTATTAATGCTTGAAATTGTTTTCGGCAAGGTCTTACCTTTTAATGCAAATTGTTTTCTTAAGTGAAAAATACAGATTATGAATGATTTTTGCTTGAGATTTCCTTGCTGTTTAAGCCATTCTAAAAATTTCCAAGAGTAGAGAGTTTGCAGTAATTACGCTCTTTTTAAGATGAGGATTTTGAAAGTCGGGAGAATTTCTCAAATCGGTGGATTTGGGAAAGAAAATTGGGCGGGGGGGGGGGGCATTTTGGGGAATTTTCCCTTTTGAATCCTTAGCATGTTTTGTAATTATTGTCTTCAGGATCGCTTTGCCCTCTTCCGTGATTAGCACAGCACCCTGCTTGTGTTAAGTACTGGTGTTCGTTTGAATTTATGTATGTATTTAGTTACGGATAAAATCATGGAAGAAAGACGTAGATTCAGCTAGAAACAGTCTTGTGTTTAAGCCTATTCTTTTTAATTTATACGTTTGACACAATAGTTACGTTAAATTCAGACGTAGAGACCCGGGTTACCATTGGCCTCTCCCTGTCACCTCTCCGTATCCTGAACTTTGTTCTTTTCATAGAGTTTCCCCTTCTCCTACCCTGTAAATTCACTGTGTATATCTCTGTCAGTTTTATCTTTCCAAAGTTTAGGACTTTGAGACATGGCATTGATTCAGACTCAAGTAACGTGGAATGGGAGGTCGTCGTGCTGGAGGGAGTCTGAAGACAACCCTTACTTTTCATAAGGAAAAGCAATGCCAAGGAGGAAAATTGTTTTCACACAAATGTCAGTGGGAAAATTTGAATTACTTAAGAGAATTGAACTGTTTCTAAACATCCTGGGCTGTAGGAATCGCTGAAAGTTAGGGTTCTCCCCATGGGTTTGTGGATTCAGAGTCTGGCTCTGCCTTTCGATAACCATTGCAGCTGTTCTGTTTTATTGTTTCACTCTGAGAACAAAGGTGCTTCTTCTGAGAGCTTCTCCAAGGCCTCATACTCAAAAATTTGCTTTGTTGTCCCAAGGGACATGGCTCGGGGTTTTTAGTAACTAGTACTTGTTCTAGGGGAGTAAAGTAGTGGCTCTAAAATGTTCCTTTAAAATGTCGATGATTATGGCACAATCATCTTCCTTGAGAGAAAAAAAAAAAATGACTGGCTCTGATCCAAAAAATTACAACACTTTGGCCATAAATCCCTAATTGCCTCTAAAAAGTAAAACAGACATGTTTAATTTTTCTATCCCCTGTGCAACTTATCTGCGTTGTCTGGTGATTAAGACAGGCGGCAGCCAGTTAGGCTTTTTGGAATCTGGTTCTTTCCCTGCCACTGAGGACTCTGGCTCAGTCCTCCCAATGTGCTTGGCCCTGCTAAATACATCAGTATAGAAAACTGCTCTCCCTTCCATGTAGGGGTCTGCAAAGACTCATTCTACTGAGAAATTACTGAGATGTTTGTATGACAGACATCATCATCACTGCCTTTGTCAGAATTAGTGAATATGGATGAGAATTCTGGAAGCTAGCTTATGTGTTTCTGTTACTTTATATCCTGAAGGCCTTTCCAGGTTGGGATATATAGAACTATACTCAAACTTTTTAAACTACCACACGGTGTTCCATGGGATAGCCGTTTCTCTGTGAAGGTACGTTAGGATTGTTTCTAATGGTTCCCTACTACACACAGAGCTGTAGACCATACTTATATGAACGATGATGATGACAGAAGTGAACAGCAACAAGCAGACACTTAGAAAGTACTTACTGTGTGCCCAGCATTAGTTTTATCATTGGAGTGTGTGTGTGTGTGTGTGTGTGTGTGTGTGTGTTTTAATCCTCGCAACAATCCTATGAGAAAAGTATTCTTATTATCACCATTTTATATTTGAGTAAAATGAAACCCAGAGAAGTTTTCTAATCTGACCAAAGTAACAAAGCTAGTAGGTTTCCTAACTGGGATTTGATCCAAATAGAACCTGATAGGTATATAAATACATTAAAATGCATGATCTTCTTCCCTAGTTCTTCCTCCTGCCCTAAATGGTGGCCATTACTCAGACCCAGACTTTGGCCCTCTATTCTTCCATCTCAAAGCTACATAGTAGCTCTGTGCTGGTGTCACCCAGGTTTCTGGGCTTCATTTGCCTCTGCTTTGCATCACCAGCTGCCAGTGAGACATTTGCGTACAGTTGTAGGTTTCTTGGTCCCCAACCCCATTCCTTCTCATTTTTGTTTTCCTTATACCCCTTGTACGGACACTGGCCAGGATGAGCACCCTTGTCATACTTGTGCCGTGCGTATTTCAGCATCTCTCCTCACCTCTGTCCGTGCCCTTCTCATGTATCCATATCCTACCATCGCTTTGCCGGAGCTGAAGACAGTCTTCTCCGTGTCACCTTGGCCGACCAGCCATTGCAGCCTGTACTGACGGTTCTCATTCTGTGTTCTGAAGGCATCTACTGGAAAGCTTCAGGATGGGAACTGTGCAGTCAGAGGGCCTGGGTTCCAATACTGGCTCTGGGATACTTAGCTTTGCTGACCTTTAGCTTCCTCATCTGTAAAATGGGGGTGATACTTCTTACTTCAGTCATGAAGAATAAATGAGATAATGTTTTAAAGAATGTTAATTATCTTTATACTACCATTTACAGTCTCAAAATGCTTTCCTCTCTGTAGCCTCTGCCTTAGCCCTTAATTATTCTACTTTACATGTTAGTTTTGCCTCTTTAGATTATTGGAGCTCAGGTCACCTCAGGTCATCTGTCCACCGGAGAACCAGCCCGCAGTGGTGAGCAGTTAGTAGACCTTGCTTGTTACTGAGTGCTGCATTGCCGAGAATTCCTGAGTCATTATGCTGGGCAACTCTGCTCTGGACGACTGTGCTCTGTTTATCCAAGAATAGAAACATTTACCTTAATTCTGAAGAGCAGCTTTCCAAATACCACATCTGAGTACCTTCAAATTCTAAACAGTTTATCCATCATACTTCTCCCAAGCAGTGGTACCTATTTTCTCTGGGCAGATATTCCATAGGCAGACATCTAGATCAGTCCGGTTAGAATTTGCTGAATTACACAAATAGTGATGTCTTAGCAGTAATTTTTCATATACCCTTTCTCTTAGTTTCTGCAGAATCTAGTTGATAAAAAAATGAAATGTCCTTTTGAAAACTAGCATGGGTGCACACACACACACACACACACACACACACACACACACATACACACAAAACTCAAACACAACAGAAATATCTGCTTTTTATAGTTCGTGCTTTTCTTCGGGAAGAAAATACCCTAATTTTCTAGGGCCGTGAGGAACAAATGAGATCGTTGTGTGAATTCCTCAGTAAACCTCCTGTCTAGATACGATTACTCTCCAATTAAAGTTAGTCACTGAGACATTTCATGGGGAAAAACTTTTGAGTGGTGAGCAGTTACTGGGCTAACTAGTACCTAATCACCAGTACAGCAGTGATTGTTTATCTAGCACTTCCTATATCCAGGGACTGTGCTAAGTTTTGTAGGTGTACATGTACACATTTATTCCTTTAATTCCCTCAAGAAATCTAAGAGGAAATGTTGAGGAAAGGACACCGAGGTCCAGAGAAGAGGAGTGACTGTGGGGACAGAAGGGGCTTGAGTAGGAAGTTGGAAAGCTCCAGGGGGCTGGCGTATTTCCCTTTGCAGACAGAAGTTGTCCCTGAACTGAAGTGGAGGGGACGGTCCACAAGGAAGGAGGGACAGTAAAGGGACCTGGACAGCCACAGGCATCACAGTGAGACATGGATGGGGTATTTCAGCTCAGTTGCCTCCCAGCGATTGGCCTTAAGTGAGTTACTAACCCTCTCTGGGCCTCAGGTTCTTCCCTGGTACATAACGGCCGTTGTGATGATAACGGCCGTTGTGATGCTGTGAAAAATAAATAACATATAACAAAAGGATTATTAGTCTGCTGCTTCAAGGTTGTAGCACCCAGTGAACCTGTTCCTTTACCCCCTTCAGGATTTTATCTGTAGGCTTCTAATATTAGACTTAGGAAAAATAATTATGTATGTTTCAAGTGTAGCCAGGGACATTGAACAGCTGTAACCGTTACTTGCATTCAATACAGATCATGATTTTTGCAACATTTGCTTTTCTTTGCTTCCTTCTTCCCTCCCTCCCTCCCTCCTTTCTTCTTTTTTCACTTTCTGTACTGAAGTGTACTTCAGTATCTGTCTCTCAAAACACATACACATTTCCTTATGTAGCTGCATTATAGAAGTGACAGAATTAAACCTAAACTGAAAATCGGTAATACTGTAACTTTGGAAAATAGGTAAAAACATAATTTCTGTATAGTTTATGAGTTGGTGTTCATTTTTTCGTAAGTGACCAAATCTAAAGGTTTTGTGCATGCTTTTCCGTTTTTGCTTGCCTTAAATTTATTTTTCATAAGATATTATACTCGAGATTTAAATATACTCAGATTCTGTAAAGAGTGACTAAAACATTGATGTGGGCGTATTCTAGTAATTGTTGACATTTTACCATAGTCTTGAAAGGTTTTTAAGGGGGAAATACTGTGGTGGAAGATGTCTACCAATTTCCAGCTCTGGTGGATCCCATCCCCTCCATCCCCAGACATGTAAAGCCTCCGCTAAAGTTGGATTCCGACTTTGCTGTCTCTGTGCATTTTTAAAGACTATTTCTGGAATTAAGACAGGCGTTTTCTTAGATTGAGAATCAGGTAGGAAAAACGGATTCCTTCATTCCTTACGGTAACCCTCAAGTGGGTAATATTACTATCCCCATTTACAGATGCAGAAACGGAGGCTTAAGTCCAAATGATCCTTACTAAGGTTACACAGCTTGTAAGTGGAGCAGCCAGTGTGGGGCTCTGTTGGTCTGACCTCAGAGTCTGTGTTGCAGGTACAGTGCTTTACTGTTTCTATTCCTTGTGAACTGTCACACTGAGATGAGCATGAACTATACTGAAACCTAAACTGAAGAGCGTCTAGTGGCAAGTTTACAATCTGCAGTCTAGGAACAAAGAGTATATTTACTGGAGTAGCCTATTCAATGTGGGGGGTATTGGTAAAGAGCAACAGTGGGAAATAAGGGAAAGGAGCTGCTCTGCAGAAGTACACACTTGAACCCATTTCTAAAGAATCTGAAGATAAAAACTTTACTGTGTAGAGCAGGGCTTCCCAAGCATGATCTCCTTTGAAGGGAGTGGGAAGTGAGGTAAACATCTCAGTTTACAGATGAGGAAACTGAGTCAGACCACAGCACTGCCTTCCTGGGTTGTGATGAGTGTGAGTCACGTTTCAGATGCTGCAAATGGGCAGCTGCCGCCTGGAAGGAGATGTCGGGGTTGGCGGCGGGTCTGCTCTCAATTGCCTGAGCGTCTGAGCCAGGACCCGTCTCTCCCGAAGCGGCAGCCGGTGGAAACCCTGAGCACACAGTGATGTCGGACTGGCCTCCATCTTCATGTCATCTCCTTTCACTTGAACTTAAGTGAATGACTTTACCGTTTATCACTTTAAACATCGACTGGGAGGATGACGGAATCAGAAAAATAAACCACAGTTCCTTGAGAGCATCCAGAACTCTTTTCTGTACTGTTCAGCATTAACTAGTTTTCTTTCTGGTACTCTCATTGTAAACATTAAAAAGAACATTCTGTTTCCGCAGGGCAGGGACACTTACAGCATCACTGTCCGTATGACCCTCGTCTTGACAAATCTGCTGATTTCTGAGGCGGGCCCAGAGGCCGACATTATTTATTTATTTTTATAATCAATTCTTACTGGAGTATAGTTAGTTGCTTTACAATGCTGTGTTAGTTTCTGCTGTACAGCAAAATGAATCAGTTATATGTATACCTACATCCCCTCTTTTTTAGATTTCCTTCCCATCTAAGTCATCACAGAGCATTGAGTAGAGTTCCCTGTGCTGTACAGTAGGTTCTCATCAGTATTTATTTTCTTGAACGTTCGTTCATCCATCCTCTCCTTGCCTGGGTCCCTGGCACTTGTATTTCTTTCTCATACCCAAACTTGATGTTAGAGAAAGACTTCTTTGGGTCGAAGCCACAGTATATAAATAGCCCTTTATTTTTAGAAAGTAGTACTTAATCCGCAATAATTAAGCTGCTTTGGGGTCACTAAAATGTCTGCTGCGGTGAGATTTACCTTGAAACTGCACAGAGCAGGTCTACTCACCAACGACAGTGGTTTTTTATTTTGACTGTGCACTAAATCAATTGGGGAACTTTTCAATAAAGACTGAAGCCCGTGTCCCACCTTCAGAGATTTCTGGTTAATTGATCTGGGTGGGACCAGGTATTGGTAGTTTTTTGTTTTGCGGTACGTGGGCCTCTCACTGTTGTGGCCTCTCCTGTTGCGGAGCACGGGCTCCGGACGCGCAGGCTCAGCGACCATGGCTCACGGGCCCGGCCGCTCCGCGGCACATGGGATCTTCCCAGACCGGGGCACGTACCCGTGTCCCCTGCATCAGCAGGCGGACTCTCAACCACTGCGCCACCAGGGAAGCCCTATTGGTAGTTTTTAAAGCTCTCCAGGCGTTAATAATACGCAGCCAGGATTGAGAACTAGTGCCCTGGAGCAGTGATTCTGAAACTTGAGCATGCCACGGAATCTCCTGAAGGGCTAATGAAAACACAGACCGCCAGGCCGCACCCCCAGAATTCCTAGTGCAGTAGGTCTGAGGTGGGGTCTCAGATTCTGCGTTGCTAAGCTCCCAGGTGATGCTGATGCTGCTCGTTCTGGGAACCTGCTTTGACCTCTGGCCTAGAGAGATCTTTCCAATAGCTTTATATGATTCTATTTTGTTTTAAAAAAAGATGCCTATACAAATAACCAGCATTGCTTTTAGTAGAACAACCACTTTAGGCACAAATATTAAAATACATTTCTCTTTTCCGCGAGTTGGACCATTAGTGTTTTCTTTAAACCCGTATCCTCACTAGGGGGCAACTAGAGACCCAGAATCTGAAAGGAGCTGCATTCAAGGCAGATGAGACGTTTTTTCGTTCTGTTTTTTAAGTAGAAAACGTTGCAGGGGTCTGTAGAATCATTGCTCACGTTAGCAAACTACCCACAGATGGTGCAGCTTTCCTGAGACATGTAGCTTGGGAAAAGATGACATGGCAACACTTTTAATGTTCTAGAGCACATGAGACATGGCATGGAAGTGCGAAGATGAATACAAAACATGGTCCTTGGCCCCCAGAAGAGAACATTCTAGCTGCAGAATGTATAGTCTGTGACTAGACGTGTATATTTCTTATTTCAGTGGACTCCGTAAATTTCTCTTTCTCCAACTCTTAGGACTTTTCCTATTTCCCTTTGCAAACGCTTCCCTCAGTCCTTAAGTGAAACACCTATGATGAAACATTGGATGTTGTAGGGTGCCAGCTCTGCCATGCCCCTAGAGCGTGGCTTCCTGCCTCACCGTCCACTTACCTTCCCGTGACCTTTATGGAAGAGCGAACTTGTAAAAGCGGCTGTTCCGTGTCCATCTTGGGCCTGTGGGCTTGGGCTTTGAACCCAAGCCATGGCGCAGCCTGACTCACGCTTCCTTCCTGCCGTGCAGCTTCTCTTGGGGAAAGTCCCTATGCTGGCTGATAGAGAAGAAAAGAGCCCATTCTATCCCTTTAACAGACCCTTAATTAATAGTAATCACGAAAATTGAAGTTGTGCAGGGCCATGGCTATTCACCATTGTTGTCTTAGCAATTCCTGGACTGCACGAACAGAGCACCCCTTATTCTGCAATTAAATGAAAAATAATGGCATCACTTCAGCTTTAAGGAAGGAAATGTCCAAGTGCAACCTCTGTGTAATTAAGCTGAACGTGATTATTATCAGAAAGTGATTGTACTTGTGTTCAGAGGCGAGAAGAGATAAGCCGCCAAGCATGTGACCGATCCAAAAAAATGGTGCTGGGGATGTTTGATTTTCTCCCCAGACAGCCAGCTCCCTGCCTGATGGCGGGGCAGGTGCCACTTTACGTACCATTGTCTCTCTCTTCCGGCTGTTTGAACATTCTTTCTCCTCAGTTCTCGGTACTGTTTTTGTACCATCTGCCTGTTTGCCATTTCTCCGTAGGTCTTCTTTCACCTGCATCTGTTTCCCTGCTTTTTGTTTTATTTGTTTGTTTCTTCTTTGGCAGGAATCGCTTTTCTCGACTCGGACGTGCCACTAGCTTTCTGCCAGGTAAAATTAAAGCGGTCCGTTTAAGTTTTAGCCAAACCAGGTGTTGAGTGATGGACCCTCACTCCAGAAACCTCATTTACTCCTCGCTTCCTTATTAGCCTCTCGTAATTCATTAGCTTAATAAAGCGCATGTGTGAAAGGCCGGGCCGAAAGCACTGCCATATACAGTGTGGATGCCTTCCTGCCTGCCCGCCCCTCCCTTGCCTGCATCCCGGGGACTTAAGGGGACCGACCAAGCTCTCGGTGGGATAGTCAAGCCTCCGAGAGGTGGTGCTTCGAAGAATCTCCAGTCGGTGAGTGTTCAAAAGTAGGATTCCCTCTTTGCTATGGTACCTCGGTGAGACACCTCTCACGGAAATGCTGTCCCCATTCCCTTCAGTGGAATCCTAGGGACATAAGACCTTCCACTCTCTGCTTCGTGATTCCCAGCAGCCCCAGAATATCCAGTATTTTTCAGCTGGTTCCAGAGCACTTCCAACTCACCCAGCTTCTTCATAAGAGAAAGCGTCAGACCCCGGTGCTTGTCATGCTGGGGTCCTGCTTCTCTCTCACTAGCATTTAAAGTTGGCTGGTGGATCCCAAAGGCCCGTAGAGGAAGGGGTGGGTGTGGGTGTCGTCTTCGTCTTAATTCAGGTTCAGCTAATGGCTGAAGCTCCCCCCGCCCTTTAACATTTTCACCAGAGCCCGGACTCATCTCGCGAAGTCCTCCTCTACCTCTTGGTTCCTAAACCCCTGTGTATTATGAAGGAAATGAGATCCATATGTTTTTGATTCATTTACATGTAGCTCATCAAAATGTAGTTTTGTAAGAGCTCTTCGGTGTCCAAGAAGCATTTGGAGCCTTTTTATGAGACTTTTAACCGCCGCCCCCCCC
>NW_020173397.1:7878066-7994580 GCF_003031525.2 Neophocaena asiaeorientalis asiaeorientalis
CCAAGAATAAATAAAACCAAGCTTCAGGGTTTTATTCGCTACACTTCAGTGGACTCACAACTCCAGCAACAACAGAGAAGACTCTCTGCCCCCTTCTTAGGGTGCCAGGGAAGCAGCCCTCATGCCACTTACACCCCAAATGGCAGTGAGTTGGAGCTCCCCTCTGCTCCCCTGGGAGCAGGCAGCCAGTTGCCTCCACACAGTGGTTTTGCAGCCAAGCCTCTTCCCTCTGTCCGGGGAGCTGAGAGCCTCTGCCGGGCGCAGAGCTCAGAGTGCATTTGTGCAGCCATCCCCACCTCTGTCCACTCACCGCTCCCTGAGTTCTCGCTCTCAGACTTTCGCGGCCACAGGTTCTTACCAAGCTGTTTACTTTGCACCCGTGACTTGTGTCTTTTTGCTGGGATGGTGGCTGAAGCACCCACAACTGTAAACAGGGCTTCGGGGTAGCGTGGCCATCATTTTATGACATTTTGGAGTGTTGTGTCTTTCTTCATTTTTCTTCATCAAGAAAGGCTTATAAGCTTTAAGGGAAAAAACTACCTACTGCCACGAAGACTCCAGAGCTTCTACTCTGTCAAACCACAGACATGAAATGAGTCAACCTGTTTCTAGAGGTGGGTTAGAAGCATGATGAATTAATGGAAAGCCATTGCAGAGCTTAGGATTCCTCACTTGGGCTGTTGGCATGAGTGGGGTGGAAGGAATTCTGCCCTTGTCTTTGCACGTCTCGGCTTGTCTCTCCTACTCTGTCAGGATGGTGCTGGGCCTTTCGGGGGCCAGAAGCTGGGCACGTGGAAATGCAGAGGCGGGGAGTGGGGAGCAGAGCTGGGCCTGAATGTTCTTACCCCTCCTCCCAGCTGCAGAACTCAGGCTCTTTGCAGTGTGTTTATTTCTGCATGTGGAGCCATAACACTGTGATAACAACCATCCACTTATTCATAAATTACATGGACTCCAAGGATATTTATCTGCAGAAGCACTCTTTATCTTCCGGTATGAAGAATTTGATAAAGTCCATGCTTAGTTTCAACACGAAGACAATATAATTAAATATTATATGTATACGTTTTGTGTACGTGTGAGTGGGGGAACCATTCTTAGCAGAATTTTAAGAATACTTAACAGCAATTGTAAAATGTTTAGGCGAGTTGGTAAGGAGTCTGAGTTAACGCTTGTGAAACCTTGAAATCTGAGCTTCACCTGAAATCCCATAGCAGGGAAAACCTTTACTAAAGATGCTTGTGTTGAAGCCCTTTCCTCACTGGTGAAAGGACCTGGCCTGAGTGTGCTGGGTTTATTTGGTTAGTTATTTCTCAAAGTGAATAAGCCAGTACTTTTGTGATCTGAGGACAGACAGCTGTCAGTCCATTGCCACAGTACCTTCAAGTGGCTTGAAATTTGCTACATAGTAAGGACCACTGGCGGCATGAGCACAGGTGAGGTTTTCTTCGTTCTGTGCTGCTTCCAACGGGTCCTTACTTTCCAGACATAAAAGTTTTGGAACATAAACAAATACTATGCACACAATCTATTTGTTTATCTGAGGTTTACAGTATAAACCAAGCTATACACACAGTCTGTGTAATTCCCCCGGGTCTCTCAGTACTGTCATTCCAGGTGGAGAAATAATAGTTTACGTTCATCCAGTGAATTTTGCCCAGTGTGATCCATTCACCGATTTGCGCATTTATTCAACAGGTGTGAAGCGCCTTCCCTGTGTGTGGTCTTATTCTAGGTGCTGGGGAAGTAGCGTCCAGACAAAAGCGGTCCCTGCCCTCACACAACTTCTGTTCTTGTGGACGGAGCTTCCATCCCAGTGGTCACATGGGGAGTGGCAGAGCCAGGTGGTGAGCCTGGACCTTTGGTTTTGTTCAAAAAGGGATGACTTTCCCTGAACTGAAAGTCATTAAGCAAGTCAGGGGTCAAGCTGAACTGGTAACCTACCAGCTGGTTAATTTCCCGTTTGAATAGCAGTGGGAATTTCTCACTCTTCCCAGGCCCATGGAAGTTTTGGTTTTCTTCGCACCAGTCTCATCTCATGTAAACAGGACTGATGAATTTGATTCAGTGATCAGCCCCAATGTGATATCCTCCTCCTTAATCATATTAGCCTAAATTGTGTGCACAGCCCCTCAGTGGCAGTTGCACCTCAGGCCTCGCTATAGGTGAATTTGAATTCAATATTTGCAAGTTGAATTGTGTTTTGAACAGTTTTCGGAAATTAGCATTTAAAATGCACTATTTCTTATATCAGATATTTCTTAAGTAAGGCGACTAAGTCCCTGCTCGCTTGTCTTTTGTTTAAATACAAATTTTAATACATATTTTTAAAAAGTGGTGACTTTCCTCCCGACTCACCCTGTAGCCAACTCCCGTCAGCCCTTCCACTACCATGTGTAAAAAAAACTCTGCCATTGCACGCGGCCAAACCCCGACGGTAGAATCTAAGGCTTCGAGGAAAAAGCATTTTTATCAAAATGTTGCTGTTGCCAAGAAGTTTAGAGATCTGGGGATTTTTGCCTGCATGTTTGAGTCATTTCTAGTTGAGAATGTCTCAAGGACTAGAACTGCTAGGGTGAGCCGTGTGCAATGTCCTTTTGTTGTAGGTCAAAATGGCTGAATATCGGCAATTCCTTCTGGCTTGGTCCACTACACTTCCTTCCTCTTTTAAGTACTTAAATGCAAGCAGAATTGCTATGTATGTCCCAGGGACTCAGGCATTTCTGAGCAGTCTAAACTTTGGTCCATTTTGTGTTTTTTCTGTAGATAGCTAAAGAGATATAATGTTTTATCAAAACTTGGTATTCGTAACCTTTGCAGCAGTAGCTGACAGGATTTTTTCACAGGGTGATCTGCCCTTCTCCAAAGGGTTTCTTAAACTCAGATTCTCAGATTATGACCTTACGGAGGAAGAAGGTGCCTTTCTCACCACCTTTTACAACGTTACTGAAAGGGGTTCCAAAGGCACCGGACATAAAGCATAATAGATGAAGATGCTGTATGTTGGGGACCATCATCCCTGGGTGGGCTCTGGCATACCTGCCCCCACTTATGCCCTGGCACGAGACACAGGTGCTAGTTCGGCTCAGTGAAAGTTAGCAGTTGGCTTTTTACTTGTTATTAAACGCCAGTGTGGGAAGGCATGCTGGGAAATGAACAGAATAACCCAAGTGGATGTTCTTTCTTTCATTTTGTTTCCTTTGCAAGTTGTTTCTGTTGTTTTGTTGTTGATATTTTGTAGATATGTGTGCGAGTACTTGGAAATGGGGAAAACAGCTGTGGAAATTTCGATGAAAAGGTTACAGAATCGGGTTCAGTTTTCATATCAGATCTCATGCACATTCTGAAATCTGTAAGGAAACAGGCCACAGGTTGATGCCGGCTCATAATAAGCTCCCCAGAAAACGTTACTGACAGTAACTCCAACACACAGTTCCCTCCTTCTCAAAATAAAACCAACTACCTGATGATACAGCATGTTTTCTTAGGCTTTTTCTAAATGCCAAGGCATCTCCTTGACTCGGTTGTTTCAGGAAGAAGTCCATATGGTGGAGATTCAAGACAGTCAGTGGCAAAATTTCAGTAAAACGGAATATTGTGGCACAATGAAGGAACGGTGCCTTTGAGAGTTTTTCTTCGCAGTTTTCTTTACAGTTCAAATATGCATAACAGTTTCAGATGCAGTAAAAAGGGCAAGTTTTAAAACAAGATTGTCATGCGGTCTCATCTGTAAAATAATAACAACACACATAGGGGCAGAACAGCAGTTTGGAGAAGCACACGGTTGACTGCTGGTTGGCGGTCGAGTTGGGCGAGCGTAGGGAACTTTAACGAGTTCATTATACGTGTTGTAGTCTTTAATTTTTTTTATAACGAAAAGGTATTTATTTTGATAGCAACAACTAAAAGTGCTGAATCTGAGTTAGGCAGGGGAGTTCTCTTTCCTTGTCGTGTGCGTGTCGGTCTGCAGTCAGTCTTAGGATTCTGTTTCAGATGTCAAAGTATGAGATATCCTGTGTCATAGCCCCAAGGATTGACTGTGCTGAACCCGTTCCTACAGTGAACTTCATTTCTCAGTTAAATAGTTGGTCTGCTTTTAGGAAGTATGCCTGTGGCATCCGTTGTTGCCAGCTGCCTTGAGAACTTTCCCTGGAAATAACTGTGGAAGAAATGAAAAGCCTGAAGGAAAGACTGAATCTTTTGTCTGTCAGAAATGCCTCCATTTTAAAGTTTACGTTAGGACGGAAAATATATGTGTGTGTGTATCTATTCTTTCTTTCTTTCTTTCGCTTTCTTTCTTTCTTTCTTTCTTTCTTTCCTTCCTTCCGTCCTTCCTTCCTTCCTTCCTTCCTTTCTTTCTTTTTTCTTTCTTTCTTTCATCTATCTATCTATCTATCTATCTATCTATCTATCTATCTATCTATCTACCTACCTACCTATCTATCTAGAGCCAAATAGCATTTGTAAACTTGCAAGAATAAATTTAAAGGCTGGATGAAATGCCCTTTTTCTTTTCAATGCAGGATTCAATTTTGCCTGGTTTGTGTAAGAAGGAGCTCCCTCTTCTCTCTGTGCTGCCCCATCTCACTGCAGAAATTGCCCTTCCGGTTCTGAGGAGGGCTCCTGGGAGATGCCACGGGCTGAGCGCTGGCCTCCCAGGTGCAGGGCTCTGCACTTGCCTCCCTGCTGAAATCGGATGCCTGGTCCTCTCTGCTCTGGATATGCTGTTTGTCCTGGCACACCGCTGCTACAGATGCCTGGAAAGAGAAAGCAGGTCTGAGCCCTTGGGGATTCTTTCTGGACAGCATCTTTACCTTCTTAAAGCTGTCCATGAATGTGAACTGGGCATATTTGCGTTTATACAGGTAAAATACGAATCCCAGAATAGAACTCGGTGTGGCCAGAAGTGCTAGATGCTTGTAGGACACAGCAGGAAGGCATCATTTTTTCTGTGCGACTTCAGTTTTGTTTTGAAACTCACGTGAGTGCTTGGGGTTCATGAAGTACCAATTGTGATGACATTCCGCATAACTGTGTGAGGTTAGTGTGTTTGTGTGTTTTCATGCAGTGATCATCAGCAGTGAGGTCTTAGAATGCCCTTTATTGTGTTTTGATCTAAGGAAAGATTTGTTTACATTTAACTTATAGATCGGCTAGAAAAATTGGTTGCTGAAGACCCACTGATAAAGGTGTGTTTGCACTGACATTGAAACCCAGGCGGTGTGATGACATGATGGCAGGGCTTTTGCTCTTAGCAACGCAAATCCACCAGCGTGTTCCTGCCCCGACACTACTGACCCCCCTGCTGTCTGCTCTTCCAGGGGGACCTGTACAATAATTTTGCTGATTTCTCTTTGGCTTTGCATTTCTCTGTAGTTATTTAATAATGCTATCAAAGCGGGAATTTTATTGTATACTTATTTCCCCAGGTCATTTATAAAACTTTGGACACCTGTTCCAACACCGACCCCATTGTTAATAGTTCCCGATCCGGAGAAACTGCAGGTTATTCTTATCTTGCCTTTGTTTTCCCCAGAACATTCGTTTCTGGTGACATCTCTTTCATTAGTAGTTTAGGGTCTAGAATAGTTCCAAAGGGTTTTTGAAAATCAGTTACTCAAATACTACTCTTCTCTGGTGCCAAGATGTCAGGCACCCAGATGTTTCCAGCATTTACAAAATTGTAGACAGTACCAGAGAGTTGGGAGATGAGAATAAAATAAGATATGGTTCCTGCACTCAGTGACCTATGGAACACACTGAGCTAAACACCACAGTGTAAAATGCTAAATATTTGAAATAGGTGAATTAGCCACTTAGGAGACATTAGTGTGGGTTTGGAGACAGCTGGAAAGATTTTGTGGCAAAGGTAAGATTCTACTTGATGGTTATTAGGTGTCTCAAGAACAACAGCAATCTCAATATAAGTCCAGTATGTGTACATCATAGAAATAATGTAGAAAAAACACTGAAAGGAAGTAGTAGAATGACAGCCCCGTGGCAGTAGCATATCTGGTGATTCAGAGCCTGAGTCTTGAGCCCAAACATCTAGATCTTCCTTTTCCTGGCTCTCAGACCATGTAACTGAAGTCACTTAACATCTCTCTCTGCCTCAGTTTCCTCATTTGTAAAACGGGGATAGTTCTGGTACATGACTCAGAGGCTTAGGTGGATTAACTGAATTAATATATGTAAAGAATTTAGACCACTGTCTGGCCTGCAGTGAATGTTCAGAAAGTATTAGCTAACTCGCCAGTTTGGAATGGCGAGATGATGAGATATTATATCTTGCTCTTCTACAGTGAACATGTGTGGCTTTGATAGTCAGAAGAAAAATATTTGTAGAGTTTCTTAGTAGGGTTATAAATCTATGTATAGCACAGGTGAGTCATATTTAGATGACTGGAAAGCCATTTAGAACATATTTTCATGAGGTTAGGCAATACTTGCTGCTAACATTCAACTCCCATTCGTCATTACCTCCATAAATGGAGTTAAAAGTTTCCCACAAGCTCCCAGAACCTCTTTGCTTCTCAAGAAGTTTTCGTGTACATTAGGATAACCTAGTTCATTCCCTTTATCACTTGTAATGGTAAAGTCTGTTTGAAGAATCGGATACACAGGCATCTCAGTCGGTAATGTAATTGTTTCCAGAAAACAAATAGAGCTTTTGTACCTCCTTACAGTAACTTTTGTCAAATTGTAATCTCCAATCATTTATTATACTTTTGTGCTTTATCATTTTCAAAAATACCATATTTGACCCAATACAGGACGATTCCCTCACTTCCCCAGTGAGAACATTCAAAAACGTGTTTTGTTTCTTTCGGAAGGGGCCGCCATCAAAATATAAACTTGGATAGATGCAGATAAAGTAGTCAGATATTAACTAATAATATAATTTTTTTTCTGCTGTACATATTTTAAAGGTTTTCAGGTAAATCACATAAAAATAATGTGCTAAATTAGAAACACTGCCTTTTTACTGTCGTATTTCAAAAAAACAGTTTTATTAAAACTTCACTTGCTTGTCTAACCCAGCAGTTTTTCAGTGCACACCATACTTTTATTAGAGGCCCAGCACTTCTTCTGTCATATATGTCACAGGAAGTTTCATCTGAGCCATAAATCCTCATCCATGCAGCCTTTCAACGTATTTTCCCATCATCCCATAAACGTATATTTGTGCTCTCCACAGTTAACCCCTTACTGATCGCTTTCAAATTAATCTCTAAAAGCCTTCTTTCCAGTGGTGTCTGGCGCTTGGAATTATATAGATATACCCATCAGGAATAAATAATATGTCTCTGTCAATTTTTTCCCTTCGATTTCAGTTATCTTTTGCTATGTGTCAGACCATCTCCAGGTTTGCTGTTAGAACGATGATTTGTAATTCCTCGTGATTCTTGAAATCAAGTGGGCTCTGCTTGCAGTGGTCTCAGGTGGGTTCACTCATGTGACAGCTGGGTCTAAGATGGTCCCAACCATGTGTTTAGCTATTGGTGCTGGATATTGGTTGGGCCTCTCTCTCAAAGTAGGTTTTCCTGCTCCGGGAGGCTAACGTGGGCTCTTGGTATGTTTGACTTGGAGCATCAAAAGGGAAGAGTAGAAGTCAAGAGGTCCTGGAAACCTCACTCGGAAGTCACCCAGTGCCATCTCTCCTGCATGCCATTGGTCAGAATTAGTCCGAGGGCCCGCCCAGGTTTGAAGTGAGGAAGTAGAGTCCCACCTCTTGGTGAGAGTAGCAGCAGAGAATTTGTGGCCATTGTTAACCCGTCACAACCCCATTTTTAACTGATCCCCTCCAGCGACTCCACAGACATCCCGAAGTTTCTTCCACTGAAAACGTTTCTTGCTAACATAGCTTCCCTGAACGTTGTTTTGTGGTTCAAAACTGAGTAAGTAAGAGAATGACTTGTAATGTGAAAACCGTTTTAAGGACCCAAATGTGAGGGGAATGCCTCCTCTGAGGAATAATCACCTTATGTTTTCTTTCAGTAAATAAGATAAAGTTAGTGACCCTGGGACAAACACAAGTCTGTTGTCAGCCTTGAAGAATGGGACAGATTTGGGGGAATGGTGGTGTTCCCATGGGGGCTGGGTGGGGGGAAAAGCTGTCTACGGTTGTTGTCAAAATATGCAGGTATTTTATAAAAACAGCATTTCTTTGGGAAAATGCTTTGTTACAAGGGAACAGTTTGGCCCTTTTGTGTCTTTGTGGAAGCAACAAGATAAGGAACTTTCGAGAGATTGGAAGCAACACGGGGAGCCCTTCAGAGGAGTAGAGCCATCACCACTACGGTTAGCAAACGTCTCATATGCATCTGTTGGGCTGCCATGAGGGCTTAATTACCACGTCTTGGAGTTTGCCTTTACGTACCTCATTGTATAAAATTAAAACCAGATGAAAAATCAAATGTTCCGTGTGGGAGAAAAATGGATGCAAAACAAGGCTTGCAAAACCCTTAAGTGCTTCATATTGCTGAAGAGTAACTGCATTGTCTCACATAAGGAAAGACCAGGAAGGTACTCTGAATGAGTGGTAGCGTCGAGAAACCACAGAAGAAAGGGCTCGACGTCATAGGGACGTTTTTTAAATGCATAGTTCGCAGTGTAAAAGACAGACTGCAATTTTTGAATTATGTTTCCTATAAAAGTACATCAGGTAAATATGTGTAATTGGAGTCCCCGGAGTCCGGGCTACAGCTCATTTTGAAGACCTTCAGAAAACTAGATTGCCTCTCTTAGGAGTAGTATTTTGATTTGAGAAGTCCTTCTTTGCCAGTGAGACGAAGCACAGTACTTACAGAGAAGGAGACACCCCACACTGTGCCAGGAGTGTGTGTAATACGTGCATATTCTGTGCAAGGAAATTAAGAGTCTCTGCTTTTCATCCAGAAGCAATTAGAGGGCGTCTTTTGTGGCCGCTGGAAAACAGATACAAGACTCCTGGAAGTCTGAAGTGTTAAATGAAGGTGGAAAATGAAAGTGGGACGCATCTCTGCGAGTCCTAGGTCTTCAGGTGACGGCCCAGGCCCGGGACAACTGAACACAGTTGATGCATTTTCAGTTGTCGGCATGCCTCATGGATTCCGTGACCACGTTCCCTCGAGTTTTTTGGGAGCGTCAGGAAGTCATTTTGATCCAGAAGCCCCTGTTAGAACAGTGAATTGGGCGCTGATGTTGAACACAATTTAAAAGACAAAGTTTCTTTAAACCAATAGCCTTCATTTAGGGACTGGAAGGGGGGTCCCGTGTCTGGAATGCCACATGTGTTCTGCAGCTGCCCCTCTACTTAAATCCCCCCATGGTGGCAGGTCTCTACACAAGGAGAACGTGAAAGAAAGGCCTCCTGTCATCTCTTAGAGAAGGTAATAGTTGG
Source organism: Neophocaena asiaeorientalis asiaeorientalis (assembly GCF_003031525.2). NCBI lineage: Eukaryota > Metazoa > Chordata > Mammalia > Artiodactyla > Phocoenidae > Neophocaena > Neophocaena asiaeorientalis. Next base: position 7,887,449 of record NW_020173397.1, read on the forward strand.
GGCTTACTGGCCATCCTTTGACTCGTACTGTCCAGATTCTGTAGCGCTCTATAAAAGATGGAGAGTTGAGACTATCGCCTAAGGTTTGTTGGTGCCAAGTATCAACACGTTTCCAAGTATTACACAGTTCAGCATTATAGGTTTAAGCCATCTGGCCAATTAAAGCAAATTTATCACTGTATTAGAGTAGATGACTGTTGGAACAAATGACCCCAAAACTTCAGAGGCTCAGCACAATAAATATTTATTACGTATTCAAGTCAAGCGCCAGATGCAGTTTGGCAGGGGCTGGGGCCTCTGTTCTTCGCAGCAGTTTAGGAACCCAGCTTGTCCCATCTTGCAGCCCCACCTTCTATAGGACTCCTGAATCTCTCCACTTAGAAAGTGAGTGAGGAACCGGCAGGGGCGGTGAATCTGGGTCAGACTCAGAAGTGATGCTCATGGCTTCTGCTCACCTTCTGTTGGCCAGAACATGACCTCGGTTAACTGCAGGAGAGGCTGAAAGGAATAGTGAGCTGTGAGAATGGTCAGTGTCAGTGAGCGCTGGCAGCCTAGGCTCTTGCTCTGTGCTTGAGGACTAATGGGGAGGGTAACTGCACCTTGGATTCTCAGATGTAGTCGCCAGTCTTAGCACCAACAATGGGAGGCTTCTCCAATGGCCCTGGGATGTGCAATGAAAATGACTCTTGTCATATATAGGAGAAATTCTCTGTAAGCGTAAGATGTTTCCTGGAGCGATCAAGACCCCCATGTCCTTTACCCCTGCCACCCAGCAGAAGTAGGGCCACATGGCCGTATTCCCCTCTGGGTGCATCCTCTTTCTGGTCTCTGATGCAGTGGTTCCTGAGTGTGGAAAACATGTTTTCCTTGTGTAGAGACCTGCCATCGTGGGGGATTTAAGGACAGGGACAGCTGAAGAACATGTGTGGCATTCTAGACACAGACCCTCCTTCCAGTCTCTAAATTATGGATATTGGCTTAAAGAAACCTTTGTCTCTTAAAATAAGTGCTCAGTGCTCAGGATTAGAAGCAGCTGGAAATCTTTGCGAAGGCGCAAAGGTTTCAGATGTGTCTGAGTATTTTTTCAGTGGGCATGGCAGATGATCCTGAATGACACACATATCTGTCATGCTGGCAAACCATATCCTCGGAGTGTCCCCCCAGGCAGCAGCGATGCCTGGAGTGTCAGAGCGGCTCTGGACCACCACACAGTTCGCTTCTGGGGTCCCGTTGTGGGCACTTCTCCTCCATTTCCATCTGGGCACCCCAGCTTGCAGGCAAGCGGAAAGGACTCCAGGAGAATTCGATAGGGAGTGCTGAATCTTGAGATTTTATTAATCAGTCCGATTTAACGAAACTTTAAACATCTCTGGGGTACACACATGGTGCCTGCTGGTCACTGGAGATAGTAAATGCCGTGACGTCAGAAATGACTTACTGTGGAGTGCAGTGCCACAGACATTTGTATTGGTTACCATGAGCAAAAGTGACCCAGAGAAAGAAATTACAGTACTTTCATGGATTTTTTTAAAGTCAAATGAGCATCAGAAAAAACTTCTAGCTTTTATTTCTCATTCACATTTATCAAATTGTGTGTATTTAAGGGAGTCTGTCTAGATCATATCATTTTTCCTTTTATAGTGATGTTACGTAATATAGAGTTATGGAGAAACCCCCAGTTCATATCCTTGTAAATTCTCCCTGTCCCCGCAGTGAAATCCTGAGCTGAGTTACTCCACAGCATAGCTGGAGTCTGCTTTGCTCGTTTGTGCTGTGTCCCACACGTGTGGGTGCACCATAAATACTGTTCTGTAATCACCTTCAAGGTGCACATTAGGTGTGAGGGCTACACCGTAGGTAACAACAGTAGACAGTGGAAGAAATGTAGGTAATAAGCGTGCAGTTACTCCAGTTATGGACCAGTAGGGAACCATCTGCCCATGTGAATTGTCAGGTGAAACTTGCACAAGATAATTTCTCCCCAGGAAGCCAGTTCTGCGGATGTATGTCTGTTTGCATTTTTTCCGAGGGCTTTTGCTTTCACTTCAAACACATTTTAAGCATCAGGAGTAGGGTTGGGGGCACGGGTAGGTGGGCTATGTTGGCCATTGCTGTTACCGGGCGCTTGCGTTACCGATGCTCTGGTTAGTCTCCATTCCACGTAGAAAGAGGAAACACTGGTTACTGTTACGGCATGAACGAGACCTTATTCACACGTCTTAAGAAGGGATTGGAGTGTGAGGAAATTAATTACTACCATGAAGCCATTGTCATTCTGCGCAGATTGAGCTCTGCTACAGTAACAGCTTTTGAAAATCTCAGCAATTTACAACAACAGTGGTCTGTTTCTTGCTCTCCTGATGTATTCCTCTCCGGTCAGCAGCAGCTGCTGTCTTCCAGGTCATCAGCCTTCCAGAACCCAGGCTGAAGGAGTGCCCCACTACCACCTGGGACGTTGCTGGTCTCAAGGGAGAAGGGAAAGACACGGTGCAGAACCAGGTGATGGTCCTTAATCTTTTGCTCAGAAGGGGCACACTCCCTCCCAGTCCATTTCCCTAGTGAGTGACATGAGTGAGTGTGACATCACCAGGACAAGGAAGGGCAGCAAATACTCTGAGTAGTAGTAGAGCCTGCTGTGCTCGGCGAGACAAGATTGATTTCCTCAGTGCTGCCCTTTGTCAACTACTGGCCGATGGAGACTGAAGGACATGCTAGGGGAGGGATAGACAAGGACTGCTTGCTCTTTGCTGGTCCTTGCTGCCATAGAGTGACCAAGAATCCTTGGTGTCAAAGGTGTCGTCTGCAAGAAGTGAGGAGAAAAATAGGAAATATATGATAAGTGTGGCAAAATGGGAGCTTCCAGGGCCGCCCGGGCAAGGCCTAGGAGCCCCTGCTTTGAGGTTCACAGACTCCTTGTCAGTCTTGACCCATAATTTTCTGAACCACCTGAGACCTGGTCATTGTCTCTCCTGGGTTCCCATAAATATATTCCTCTCCAACAACATCCAATCTCATGAGGCCACTGGAATGAGTCTTTTTCCTTCACCGGTGCCCTTTTAAGAGTTAAAATAAAATTAGCACGTAAAAGATAAGGTTAACTTCACCGGTGCCCTTTTAAGAGTTAAAATAAAATTAGCACGTAAAAGATAAGGTTAACTTCACCGGTGCCCTTTTAAGAGTTAAAATAAAATTAGCACGTAAAAGATGAGGTTAACTAGGCACAGAATCCACCTGCAAGGATCCAAAAAAGGAGAAAGGGATCTTGAAGGTCCACCGGAGACTTGGCTGAACTTGGAAGAATACGGCAGCCTGGCCGGTGGAATTGGCTTAGCCTCCCAGTAACCCGGGGAGTGGCCTTCACTGACCCACTGATTCAGGCACTGGTTCCTGTTTGTCAGGCATTGTTTTAGGTACTGAGACACACAGGAGCCCTGCTTTTGAGGCACTTTCGTTCTAGTGGGCGCGATTGTTAATGAACTATCACTTGTATATTATTTTATTTAAAAATATATCTGTTTTAGGGCTTCCCTGGTGGCGCAGTGATTGAGAGTCCGCCTGCCGATGCAGGGGACACGGGTTTGTAACTCGACAGTGAACAAAAACAGGCCAAGGTCCGGCCCTCATATACATGCCATTCTCCTGGGGGCATAACTAGGATATAAACTATGAGTTGTTAGACAAAATGTGAGGTGGTGCTGAGTGCTGTGATAAAGTGTGAAGGTAATGGGGTCGGGAGTTTGGGAGTGGAGGGTTGGCACTAAGTGTGCTCTTGGGTCAGGTTGGGCCTCGTGGAAGAGGTGACACGGAAACAGAAACCCGGAGGCGATGAAGGTGGTATTGGCGAAGGATGTTCCAGAGGGAGGGAGTAGAAGGTGCGGTGTGGGATGCACAGCTGATTTCTTTGGTTGTCTCTCACCTGGGCTTCTCACGTTGTGTAAGATAGTTCTTTGTAAGAACTTCCCTCTTCTCCTACAGAGGTAGCCGTGCCTTTCACAGAGAGCGGCGGTTCCTATGGACCTTTAGTGGATACTTTGCTGTGTGGCACGTGTCACCTAGGCAGTTCCAGTAAGCCACTCCTGTTACATAAAGCATTCGGGAATGTAGCCGCATGCATTTCCAGGCTATTTTTTTTTTAATAAAAAACTTGCCCTTTGAGTTTATAATATACTCACGGATAGATGTTTTCTCAATTTTTTTTTTTTTTGCACTTGGAGTTGCAAATAGCTAGTGGATTGATACACGGTTAAACTGTGCAGCTCTATATAAATAACCGGAGGTTTGTTCTCGAAAGTGGTTAGAGTGAGAGGGTGGAGGTGGAAGATTTGGGAGGAAGCTGTATCCTTCACAATCGCTCTATTGTCAAGTCAAATTAAGGCAAATACAAGTCGCAGCTGGCTTGTGCAGTAATTTTGGATTCAGTTGCTTTTGCTTTAATTTTTGCCAAAAGTAAGCATTAAGGAATATGGAAACTTAAGTTCATGTAATTAGGAAAGAGTGCTGCATGAGGTTACTGGAATTTTTTTGGTAAAATACTTCATTTCTGATCCATTTGATGTTGAACCTTTTTTCTTTCTTTGATGTTGAAATAAGATTAAAATCAACTTGTTAAATGTGAAACCTTGAGCTATAAGGAAGTGTCATTGAGTAAAGGCTCCTAAAAAATTTCCTCTGGTTTGCCTTTTTAAGAATTATTGTTGCTGTTGCTATTGTTATTACTAAGAGTGATTTCGCTTGCAAATCTAGTTAGGGGCCAGATGTCTGACCTCCTCTGGCCAGAAGCACACCAGCCAGCAATCATCACGCCGAAGGGCTGAATCAAAAATTTGAAACGTGGTCAAATACACTGTTACTTGTCCCTATTTAGGTGACCGCGTTAAACCACTGAGCCCCAACCAGCAGGCTTGGTACTGTATACCCAACAAATAAAAAAGACATCCGTGTGCCACCTCAGCTGTTTCCCCAGGGCACAGTAAGCCCCTCCTGCAAGGTCTGCTTTATTCTACGATTGTTTCTAGGTGGATCCTGTGGGTCAGTGGGAAGTAGGTAGGGTTTAAAGTCATGCAGACTCAAGTTCGAACCCTGCCCCGGCCTGACTATCAAAACTTAGACAAGGTCTGAACTTTCCGAAGCGTCTTTGTTTATCTCTTCAACCTGGGTAACGATATTACAGTCAGTTTGTAATGAGGTTCAAAATGAGATGACTCATGGAAAGCAGTTAGCATGGTGCCTTTGCAAATACTGTGGAGATGGAAATGATTACTCAGGTTGCCTGACCTTTCGGGGGACTCATCTCCATAACTGGCAGCCTGTAGATTGGATGTGGCTAAAAGAAGTGTTTGGCTTATTGACCACTGTGTTTAAAAATGTTTGGAATTTGTTGCCAACATTTAAAAATCTGGAGATTTTTACAGAGAAGTCTGGGTTTCTGGCTTTATTTGAAAATTGAGACTGTCTGAAAACATTGTATCTGCCCCACTCTTCCGTTCAAGGCCAACAACCAGCAGCTGAGGGGTGGTGGCTTCCCGCAGGGAGGATGTGTGCACTGAGCTCCTTTCTCTCCTTCTTGTTCTTGCCTGCTCCCTGAGGGTACCTCAGGTGTTACCAACACTCAGTCTAGACATTAGGCTGACTGGATTCGCTGAGCCAGCATGTGTATATTTTCTCTCTATGGCATTGAGAAGTTTGGCTACATATGGGCCTTGAGATGTGTTTGGCTCTAGCAAGGAAAGGTAACCCCTTGCACACCCCTGACTGAAGAAGAGGGGTGCCTCCTTCCAGGGAGGCTATCTGTTTGATTGACAATGCAGCTTTGTCCTCAGCTACTGAAAAATGGCATTCGGGGAGGGGGTTGGGACACTGGGTCAGGCAAGAAGATCAGCCCCTACAGTCATCCACTGGGGGAGGATAGAGGATAGATCCACATCCAAGTCATCCTCAGTATAACAAAGGCAGACATGGTAATGACAGAGATTATGAATGGGGGAACATTGTAGTAGTACCATGAATAGAATAGGGCATAAAGCTTGCAGTGGAGAAATCAAGAGAAAAGGCAGGATTCAGTTGGTCCACAACAAACAGGATAGTTCATTACCAAACATATTTGGGGACAGAATCAGCACTCTTGATTGAATAAAGACAATTAAAAAGTATAGTCCAGTCATAAAGTTTTGCATTTCCCTGACTTGTTTCTCTTCAAAGCTATATCCCTTATCTGGTCTTCATCACAACCTGCTAAAGTTTTCACAGCACAGTGACAAAAGTGGTGTCGGTCGATACCCTGGTCCAGTCAATGAATTCATGACATTTCTTCCTTAAAATTCCAAAGTTTTGATTGATTACATTTTGAGGTGTATAAGAAATGATTATAACTCAAAGATATCCATGATTTTCTCCCCAAGAAATAAATTTAAGACTTCGGGCTTAAATTTACTTTAAAAAGTGACATTTAATCTGTATTTTTCTCACTACAATTTAAGGGTCTACATGCTGCTTTAAATAACAGCTACAATTTTGTAGGCCATTTGGTTCTTGTATTAGACCCAGATTTGGCATAACCTGGTATATCAAGACTTTCTACAAGATCCCTTTGACGAGTATTTTGATTTCTTCCTTAATTCTCAAGGAACTAAGAATTAACCTTGGTTTTCATAAAAACATGACTATGTTGGCATTGATCTTGAGGTTACTGATTCTTAATAACTAGTTCTCAATTATAGCATCCGTTTCTCTGAAGGATTTTGTAGTGAACCAATAAATAATCATGTTTTTGTCATTTGGTAGAGGTCTTATGTAACCGCTTAATTTTTATTGCGCTAGTATTAAGTTGGAAAAAGTGTCTACACTGTGCCCAGTAAAAGAACCAGGCCTCTCTAGACATCTCTGTGGTCATTGTTCCAGCATTTGCAAGTTCACTTCAGGCTGGTAGGGAGTATGGTTGAACAGAAGCACTGCAGTGAGGCCAAAATTTGACCCCCAGAGTTGTAAAGAGATTCTGTGTTCTGTGGCTTTGCATTAGGCTTTCGTGGTGGTTATCAGACGTTTAAGGAATTATGCTTAAGTGAAAGGGTGAGAGGTAAAATCATGCTAATACTTATGATGATGATGTTGACAGGTAACACTTACAGAGCTTATGTGCCAGGCCTTGGTGTAAGGGCTTACTGTGCATGAATTCGTTTCATTTTCACAGCAGTCCTATGAGGAGGGTATTATTACTCTCCCCTGTTTACACATAAGGAGCCTGAGGCACAGACAGATGAAATGACTTGCCCAATTTAGAGCATCTAGTGAAGTGGCAGGATTAGGCAACCCAGCCTGGTTGATGTTCCGAACTCCTGTGTCTGGAGAAAACAAACACACAAAGAGAAACATTTATTTTCACCTGTTGATTAATTCACTCCGGCCTGAACAGTTCTTGAGGTAGCATGGCAGTTCTGATCTTGTGCTCTCAGGAAACGAATGAAAACTTTTTCCAGGAGTGCACTGAATAGTACCAGTTTGATGAAACGCTTCATAAAGTATATTACTTTACTCTCCTGTTGTCTTAAAGAACAGATAGTGGCTCTAATGCAAATCTTTTCCAATGGCCGTGACTCCCGGCAGAACAGAGAGGGGTCACTGCATCAGGTGCTTTTCTTTTACTCTTTAGAGCCCAAAACTGTACTTGCGAGTTCGCACATCGACAGTTTTATGTTTTGTGTTTTTTTCTGGTCTTCTCCGTACCGTTGGATTTTGAGTACAAATCTCCCCCCTCCACTTCCTTTCTCTTTCTGCTGCTCATTTTTAATGTGATGTAGACAGGAAGGCAGGCCAGCTGGCTTGTGAAAAGAGTGATGTGATCACCAGAAAGCAGCCCAGGTTCCCGAAGGAAAGTCAGGACCAGGCCCCATTTATTTCATTTCATTTCTTGCTTCTTTCCTTTTCACTTTTCTCCCTTTTCTTCTTTTCCTCTTTTTTTTTCTTTCCTTTTTTCTTTTTAAATTGAGAATTAATGAGTAAGACTATCACGATGATATAGTTAGACCTAGGCATCTTTAAAAAAGAAAGGTTTCTTATTTTCCCAGCCAGCGCCTTGCCATCCCCTTGAGGACAGGCTCTGTTGTACCGTTTCTGTATCTTCCTTTTCCACTTGCCATCCCTAAAGCCCCCTTGCTTATTAACAAGGTGCTTTGCAGAGGACAGAGTCAGCGTTTGCTGGCTTGAATTGGAAATGGACGGTCTGAGCTGTATTGGGTGAGGTGAGGGGCGACGGGCACCAGAGGTGGCAGTGCAGACGAGCAGGGGTGTGTGATAACGGGGAGGGTGGGGACTGAGTGTAGTGAAGAGCACGCAGCGGAGACCACAGGCCACCTGTCTGCATCCCCATCTAGGGATGGGTCTGTGCCCTGGCCTCAGTTTAGTTTTGTCTTAATGTCTTGGATGAGCCTTTGATCTGCCAGTGGCGAGGGCCAGAGGCGACCATCAGAGCCTTTCCAAGGTCTCTGCCTTACAGGTCCTGAACAAGGAGTCAGAGCTTCCAGCAGCCCTTCAGGCTGCGTGTGTAAGGTTTGTAAGTCCTCATTTAGTAGGATAATGAATGAGGCCCAGTTTAGGTAGAAAGTCACTGTGTATAATTCATTCCAGCAGAGGTGCTTAATTTGTATTTGCACTCGTGGACCCCAGGTCCAAATCCTCATTCCGCAGCCCTCATTCTAGCCATGGGGACATAAAACAAAAAGCTCTTACATATTTTTAAGTGTGTATTACTCTTGCTAGAGCTCTTTTAGTGAACATAGGTTGGTCAGAAAGTTTTCTCTCCCTTTGGGTTAGCTATTTCTTTCTTACAAGGTTTTAAAGCAATTCCTGTCAACTGTTTGTTTCAAAAAGGTTCTTGAGACTAAAAATATCCACTTTTCCTCATGGCCATCCCTCTTCCTCTCTATCCCAGAAGGCATTGATGACCTCAGTGTCAGACTATGTGCAAGACGTACAGTCCTTTTACGGTCCCCAGTCCCATGCGAAATCCTCATTCTCCGTTTCATGCTGTTGCACTAGTCTGTGAACATGGCTTCGTTTTGTTACTTTCTGCTGTTTGTCTTGATCCCCACTACATGGCCCTCTTATGCTGTGAATAAAATTAAGAATGCAGCCAGAAATAGATTGAGGAATGGCATTGAAGGTTTAAGTCAGCAGAATTTGGAATCATCCACATTACTTCACAATTATATGTGAAAGATGGTCAGCTTTCTGAGTGACCTGCGTCCTTCCTGCATCTCTGCCCCTCCTTGGAGTAATGTCGGGGCCACGTTATCCTGTCTAACTTTAACAGGAGCTCTCCTGTGTATTGCGTTGATCTAATCCTTATTGATGATTGCTTGCTGCTTGCCCTGTTGGCCGTTATTCCCATTGAAGTGCTTTTCCCTCCAGCAGTAGTCTGCAAACTCTTTAGCAAGCTTCCCTGACCTTAAGAAGGGAGGTCATTCAGTTTCACCGTCTCAACACACTGGATAGAAAGCAGGACTGGGTGTTTGAAGAATCAACCAGCAGGTTTTAAAACCTGCTGTTAAAGAATACCCGCTTCTTAGGCAAGTCTAGGCCAGGAGGGATCCAAGGCAACCAACCACAGCAGTAATGAGTGGTCTTGCCCGCAGCCTCTTTAGTGGGTGGTGGGTGGCCCTTGACCCCAGAGCCCACTGCCCTTTGACCTTGACCTTCAAAGCTCTGAGTCAGCATGAGTGATTTGTCCAGGTCAGTTGTGTGCAGACCTAAGCCTGTGGACGCTGCCTGCAAGGATGGCTCATGAATGGAGCCTGAACCCTCTGCTCATCATGGGAGAAGAGTTGTCTGTTGTTTGTATTTTGCCCAACCCGGGTAAACGGGGGTTTATTTCCGTCATTGGGTTTTTAGGTCAAGTGGTCTTTTTGTGTGGTCTGGGACATGACATGAACCATGATTATTTAGGATCCTCCTTGCCTTTCTTGTACCAGTGCTGAGTCCCCATTAACTAGAGTTCTGGTTAAAAAAAAAAAAAAAAAAAAAATCCTTCTAATATTAGGAGTGGGCAGATTCTTTAAATAGATCAAAGAAAGACAGCCACTTTCCCTGAAACAACTTTATTCATGAGTCAAAGAATTCTAAGGATATCTCAAAATGGATGATTTTTTTTTTTTTATACCCAGATTTTGGATTTTTGATTCTTCTTATTATATGTTAAGAGAGCTTAGAAACTCTTAGGAAGAATAGCCCAACCTCATATAGTATCTGTTGCAAGTTCAAGGACCTCAGCATTCTAGCCGCCCTGTTCTTTGAAAACACAATAGCTATTTCTGATGGTTTCTCAACATTGAATTAATGAGATCTAGGATAAAGTGTAACTTATGGCCTTAAAAATCATTTCCCGGTTCTCATCCTCTGGGAGGGAGAAGGAAGTGAGCAGCAGGTCCTACTTTGCTCACTTTGAGCGCCTGATTAATGCCAGACCCTATGCAAGGGCTTCTCCATATATTATCTCCTTTCATCTTTATTATCCCCATTTCACAGAAGGTAAAAACTGAGGCTCAAAGGGTTTGTAGGACCGGACAGAAGAGCATCCACATCACACCATTTTTGTAATCAAATAAACATTGTTTCATGCGTATAGATTGGTTCTTACTAGGTTTATTGTGTACGTACTTTGTTTCTGACCACCCCTGCCCACTACAGGTGGATGTGAAACCCTCTCAGGAGAAATGCAGTAGAGATAATGTCCTCAATTTATGCTGGTGGGGCTGGGGCTCAGGAGATAGAAGTTTCCAGAGTGCTGTGAGACTTTGAGAAAGGCATTGCTAATCTTTGTAGTCCCTTATTTGTGAAGTGGGTATAGAAATACTTCATGGATTGTTGTGAGAATACTCTGATATAATTATATTAAAGTGTATCAGTTTAGTAGGTATTTATGCTGCACCTTTCAGCATGAGAGCTGTACTTGGCACTAGGTATACAGTGGCAAATAATAATAGTGCTCATTTATGAAGTGCTTATTATGTGCCAGGGGTCATTTTAGGTGCTTTACTTGCATCATCACATTGGATTTTAACCATGGAAAACATGCGGTAGGTATTCTTAACCCCACCTCCACGTAAGAGGAAGAAATCGTTGCCCAGAGAGGTTAAGTAACTTGCTGAGGTCACACAGCTAGTGCATGGTGGAGCTGGGATTGGAACCCAACAGTCCACATCTAAAACCTGCATTTTAACCATGACATTATGATGTCTGTGCTCTACTGGCATAGAGGGTCTCTGCCCTCAGGAAGCTCAGAGTCCAGTAGAGAAAGGATGAAAATAAGCAAACATAATGACAGCATGCTGCACTAAGCGCTATGAAGGAAATAAACAGGATGACCCAAGTGAGAGGGGCGAATCTGGGAGGGCCTCTCAGAGCGGGTGATGTTTAAGCTGAGATCTAGAAATAAATGGCAGTTAGCCAAGTGACAAGTGGGGAGCAGAGGGCTTCAACGGGGGCGGGACATCACGCTGAAGTCTAGAGGTGGGAAAAATCTGGATGCGAGGGACTCACATAGAGTAGATGCTCAAAATGAGTGACCAAGGTTATCGGTAAAGACTACTTTGAGCTTGAAATCTCTTCACAATCAGTTGAGCAAAGATTCTGCAGCTGCCTCTGTGGCTTTAGTGTTTTCTCTATTTTATTACATACGTTCAATTGTATAAACATGAAAGAGATTCAGCCTTTTCATGAATGCCTATAACTGACCACATTGTACCACGCCTCCCCCCTCCCAAATGTGGGAAAACAGAAGGAAGGAGAAGTTTTGAAGTTCTGCTTCCACATATTTCCTTAGTGGTCTTTTATGGGGCTTGGTTTCTTAGAACCTGACATGTGTTCATAAAACATGATGTTCCTCTGCCTTTATATACATTCTTTTTCTTAAAAAAAGATTTAACAGAGTCATAACTCTGAGCAAGGAAGCCCTCAAAAGAGAATCGCAATTAAAAATGCTGGAATATGCTATGCATAAAATTAATAAATGCTAATTTATCTGCCCTGCTTTTAACGGAGCAACGTCACGCAGACCACCAAAAAGGTTTCACGAAGAAACCTTTCGTGCCTACCCATACCTTTCGAATCTGCCACGGGAGGCAACATTTCTTTAAAAAACATTATTGAAATCACATATCTTTTGTCCCTCTCTGGTATATTTCACCTCCCCAGACACACTGGCTATTTTCCCAAAATGTAAACTAGGATTATGTTCACTTTGAATTTGCATGCCTGGGTAACGGTGTCACTAACCTTTGCTATTCCTTTATAAATCGAAATTAATTAAACTAGAGCTTGCCAGTGAAAACATACCCTTCTAAATTCAGATTTTGGTTCTGTAGCCCTGTTCAGGAAAAAGAAAAAAAATCCCTTTTATTAGAAATTGCTGATCTCACATCAAAGCACCAAGAGAAGACCAAGTTCTCTTTCGTTTTTAATAAAGAGGTTTTCTGATCCCCAAGGGCACACCTGACCACAGTGCAGCCAGCACTGGCAGCCTGTGACGAGTGGCCCATGGAGGTCACAGCCTACTTTCGGAGGTCATGGCTTTTTCAGAACTTGGTGTGCTTAGAGGGGCTAATTTGTTAATCAGAGAAAACTTGAAATCTCCATGTGATTTCTTTTAGGCTACTGGCAGTAATACGCATCATTGAAGTTTTTAAGCCTTTTTTTAAAGACGGATCTTGAAGATCTGTAGGAGAAAGGAGTTCTGTATTATAAGAAGGAAAAATATGTACATACTTCTACTTTTACTTAAATTCCTTTTTTTTTTTGGTCTCCCAGCTTCTCTGTTTTCTAGTCGCCAAAATTTTTGATACATTTGCATCCTTGACTATAAGAAGCGATGGTGGTATCTAGCCCTGTCTTCTTTTTGCAGTATTTTATATTAAACTAAAAATCAGCCCTTCTAGTCCAAAAATGTTTCCCAGACTCCCAGAATAAAAGTGTCTGGTAGGGCTTCCCTGGCGGCGCAGTGGTTGAGAGTCCGCCTGCCGATGCAGGGGACACGGGTTTGTGCCCCGGTCTGGGAAGATCCCACATGCCGCGGAGCGGCTGGGCCCATGAGCCATGGTCGCTGAGCCTGCGCGTCCGGAGCCTGTGCTCCGCAACGAGAGAGGCCACAACAGGGAGAGGCTCGCGTACCGCAAAAAAAAAAAACCACAAAACAAAAGTGTCTGGTGAACAGAAAGGTTCCAGTGAAGGGTAAGCGTGCCCTCTGGTATCTGCCCGAAAGATATAGTCCACAATACTGAAACTCTCCCATCCTGGGTTTTAAGTCCAATGAATTGACTCACAGGCTCCAAACTCCTTTTACAGAACACGTTGGATCCTTTGCCAGGATCTCAGTGAATGTGTTCCTTACTTGTTCATTTCCTGCTGCTTTTTGAAAAGCCTCCTACTTCCTTTCTGCCAGTTGCATTTGCTCACTCCTAAATGAAAGCAGCTTCAAGAAAGCGCTGGCCAACATCTGAGCAATGGGAGGGCTGTGTTGTCCCGCTGTGTAATCCTGAGATTGAGGTTTGTTTCAAGCCCTTCCATCCCTGTCGTTATGCCACCAGATTTCTCTTTGGACCTTTAACCAACCGTCTCTTTCTGTGGTCTTATTTTTCACTGATTTAAAGTGTTACAGTTCATATTCGTTCATAACATTCTTTTGTACGTGTCAGTAAAACATTGTGTTTTTCTGCAGAGAATCACTATGCGTTTCATTTGCTGTTTGATACTTTATATTTGTGCATGTGTATATATATATATGTGTATATATGCATATCTTTATGCATACATATGTGTATGTATCCATATATATGCACACATACATATAGCTTTTGTAATTCATAACTACTTAAACAGTTTTAAGGTTTATTCTATGGGTTTTTTTTTGTTGAAATCTATCATGTCATGTCTAAATAATGAGAATTCTCTCTCTCAAATATCTCTTGCCTTTTATTGCCTTTTTCTTGTCATATTTCATTGGCTATCACAATAGCCAATAGCAAGAGATTTCTTGCTCTATCACAAGAACCTAAGTTTTCATATAGACACCCGTGGTTGAGGTTTGAGTGAATTCATAGTTAGCAGCTAGGTCCTAGAGTAGCGATTCATATTATGATCATTAAATATAAAAACTGCAGTCTGATATGAATAATTCATGTCAGAGACACATATCAAAGAGCACATTTTCCACAAAGTGAAACATTCCTCCAAAGACAACAAGGAAAAGTATTATAGTTCTTTTTATCAAATGTTTACTAGATGTTAGATACCAGGTTAACAGGTAAAGATACACTGCGTTATTTGATTGTTCGAACAACTACCTGAGAAGAGGTCTTATCTTTGTGTGTGTTTTACTGCTAAGGAGACTGAGGTTTAGAAAGTAAGAAACCTGTTAAACATTACCATAGCATACTGATTAAACACATGCCCTTCTGAGTCCAGAGCCTGCTGCCCTGCACTACTAAGATGTTTTGATGTTCATGTGTCATGTTCAAATGTCTTTTGTTTTCGTGCCAGTGACTGGAAAGTCTCAAAGGGAAAGGAACTCTACTTGTCAGGAAGTTCATATTCTGATGAATATACTATGTTTATCTCCTCATTTAGTGTTGCTGGATATCAGGGGTCAGCAAATTTTTCCAATAAAGGGCCAGGGAATAACTATTGTAGGCTTTTGGGGCCGTGCCATTTCTGTAGCAACTACCCAACAATACTGGAATAGCCCCAAAGCAGCCGTTGACGTTACCAAATGGGTATGGCTGTGGTTCCAATAAAATTTTATTGATGGACACAGAAGTTTCAATTTCATATAATTTCATACATCACACACAAAATATTTTTTTCCCATCATTTAAAAGCTTGAAAGCTTTATAAAAATTGCACGTGGGCCAGAGCTGGCTTACAGGCTGAGTTTGTCAACACTACTTTACACACTTAAGTCTTAGAACTTCAGATAAATGAAGAGGTATACATTCGACCAACCCTTGTACAAATCATTCTTCCCGTCACATTTATTTAACAAATGTTTTTGAGGGTCGACTGCTGCATGGCAGCTACGCCTTGGGCAGTAAGGATACAGAGATGAGTAAGGTGATCTTTGTTTCCAAGGAGTTTACAGCCTAGTTGGAGAGAGGGGTGAGGTAGCAGGGTGGAAGTGGTAGAAACTTTTGCATGAACAGTGGCCACGCAATATCAAAAATACTTCAGACCTAAAGCGGATTTGCATGTGATCATTGATTCCAGCAAGCTCCTGGTGAATGGTAGGCTTTCTAGAGGCCCAGACCCTCTAGAACTGCCCTACATCCCCCCTCAGTGTCTTGTAGGAGATGCACAGTCTTTTCGGAGAGACACGCATGTTTTTAGGTCATGCGACGGAGTTCCTGATTCCACACTGCCGTGCTAGAGACCATTCAGAGACTGCAGGGCGGTGAGCAAACCCAGCAACTTTTTAATCCAGTGCCGTCTGCCAGCCCACCTGTCCCAGATGTACATTGTGATGCTCTGAAGCTTGGCGAATCTTCCTTCAGCTGATTCTAGCTCCTTAGAAATGAGAAATCGAATGGGGAATGGGGGCGGCTGTGCCTGAGGTCCAGAAGCGTGAAGTCTTCCTTGAGACTCAGCAGGGGTGAGGGGGCTCGATGGGGTTGCAGGCACACTGACCACAGAAGGATGCTCCCGGGAGACAAAGTCCATGGGCAACACTGCCCCGTGCTTGTCTCCTTCTTTGTCTTCTTGCTGACATGTCTCTCTAGAATTAAGTTCTTGACTCTTCCCTACCAACGGTTCTTTTTTTTTTTTTTTTTGAGGAACGCGGGCCTCTCAGTGTTGTGGCCTCTCCCATTGCGGAGCACAGGCTCAGCGGCCATGGCTCACGGGCCCAGCCGCTCCGCGGCATGTGGGATCTTCCCGGACCGGGGCACGAACCCGCGTCCCCTGCATCGGCAGGCGGACTCTCTACTACTGCGCCACCCCAGGGAAGCCCCACCAAGGGTTCTTTGGTTGTGTCCCTGCTGGCTTTTTCCCGTCCCCTAGCTTCCAAGCTAGGTGCAACACACACCTTCACCAGCCTGTTCTGCTTGAAGGTAGAGGTTCTCCAGGGCTCGGTCCCCAGCAGAGATTTTCCAGTGTTTACATACTCCCTCCAAGTCATCTTCTCTGTGCTTGTAATTTCACTACTATCCAAGTGCTCATGGCTTTCAGATCAGTATCCCCAGCTAGACCTGCACCCTGGCTTCTGGCTTCAGGCTTCTTCAGACTGCCTGCCCAGTAGCTCATGTCTTCCTCACCAAGACTGGCTTGTCTCTTCTCTGCCTCCATTTCTTTCTCTCTCTCTGTCTCTCTCTCTCTCCGTCTCTCTCTCCCTCTCTCCCTCTCTCTCTCTCTCCCTCCCTCCCTCCCTCCTTCTCCCTCTTTCCCTCTCTCTCTGTCCACCTCTCCCCCCTCAACTCTCTCCTCCTATCTCTCACCCCTCCATTTCTCTCTCTCTCCCTCCCTCTCTCCCTCTCTCCCTCTCTCCCCACCCCTCCCTGCTCTCTCTTTGTGTTTGTGTCTCTCTGTGCTAAATTAACCTGAAGTCTTCCTTTGTCTTTCACCTGTCCCTCTGCTTATCTAGACCCAGGTATCTTGTAGTCTGATTTTGAGGTTTGGCTATAAAGACAACTTGAATTCCATTTAAGATGTCTTTACTTTAGTTCACTCTTAATGCAGCTCATAAACAACCCCAAGGATATACATGGGACAGAGTGGCTGGATGCAGTTCCTCCTTGCCTCTCTCCTAGATAACCCCAGTGCCAGCAGTACCTTTTCACAGACAAATCTGATCGTGTCTTGCCTCTGTTAAAATCCTTCTGTGAGTTTCCCACTGTTTTAAGGACTGCCAGGTGTAGTATGCAGGTTTTGCATTGCACAACCCTAGGAGGCACCATTCTTCTCATCCTAGCTGCGTGAATAGCATCTCCTTCAGTTGTACAGTGTACAGCCTGTACTCCTGTACATGGCAGCTCTGGCTCACAGGCTCCGGCAGCATCTGTCCTTGAACTCCAGCCCTACCGTATCCCATACAACTCTCTCCCTGAGACCCAACCCTAGAGTTTCTGATTCCGTAGGCCTGGGGTCAGGCCTGAAAGTCTATTTCTTTCACGTTCCTAGGTGATGTGATGTTGCTGGTCCTGGGACCATACTCGGGGAACCACTGATATAGATACAGCTTGACAAAATGTGAAACTTCTTCTATTGTAACACTGCTCACTTAGGGCTCCTAGGACATGCCTGGGCGGGTGCTACCTAACTCAGTGTCGTAAGAGCTAGAGGTATCTCCATTTTATAAAATCAAATTAAATGATGATGTTTACCTGTTTTCATATTAGTATTGAACTGTACAAGCAGCACAGGACCACATTCTTGTTGAGAATTTTGGAAACATTACAGATCAGCCTAAAGCTCCTTGGACTGCCCCACTTCTCTGCCCCAGCTGTTTCTTATCCCTTCTTTCCGCCCCCCTGCTCTATGCTCAGGGAACCCTCTCAGCAGTTCCAGTGCTTCCTGGCTCCTAGGTGGGTTTGGCCATGGGGAGGTCTGCAGGATATCAGAGTGAGGAAGGAGAATGGGGTTGGGGACTCATTCCTCAGCCTCCCACTGCGAGGTTATGTCAGGCTGGCTACAGCTGTGGAGGGAAGCACCCCGCATCTCTCAAGGAACGTTGCGTAGGACGTGCTCTCCTTTGGTCCTAGTCACTGTTCTTGGTCTTTGAGGTCCTCCGATACCTACTTTGCAAGTCAACTTGATTTGTCTTAAGTATGGCATCCTTTTCCTGCTGGGAACCTCACTACAGAGGTATACCTCACTCTTTTTTTTTTTTATTTTTGTGGTACGCAGGCCTCTCACTGTTGTGGCCTCTCCCGTGGTGGAGCACGGGCTCCAGACGCGCAGGCTCAGCGGCCATGTCTCAACGGGCCCAGCCACTCTGCGGCATGTGGGATCCTCCCGGACCGGGGCACGAACCCGTGTCCCCTGCATCGGCAGGCGGATTCTCAACCACTGCGCCACCAGGGAAGCCCACTCTTTTTTTTTTAATTGTCTTAAAATATACATAGCATAACATGTTCCATCTTAACCATGTTTAAGTGTGCGATTCAGTGGCATTAAGTACATTTCATATTGTCATAAAACTCTCACCGGTGTCCATCTCCAGAACGTTTTCATCATCCCAGATGGAAACCCTACGCATTAAACAACAATTCCCAATCTCCCTGCTCCCCAGCCCCGGGCAACCACCATTCTACTTTCTGTCTCTGTGAATTTGACTACTTTAGGCACCTTACAGAAGTGGAATCATAAAGTGTTTGTCCTTTTCTGACTGGCCTGTTTCACTTAGCATAATGTCCTCAAGCTTCATCCATGTTGTAGGACAGGTCACAATTTCCTTCTTTGTTAAGGCTGAATAATATTCCATTGTACGCATATACCACATTTTGTTTATCCATTCACCCACCTGTGGACACTTGGTTTGCTTCCACCTTTTGCCTATTGTGAATAATGGTCCTATAACATGGATCTACTAACATCTTTTCAAGACTCTGCTTTCAGTTCTTTTGGGTATATAGCCAGAAGTGGGATTGCCAGATCATACGGCAATTCTATTTTTAATATTTTGAGGATCTACTATGCTGTTTTCATCTTCTGCTGCTTTGACCTGAAAAGCTCACTCTTACAGTTGCTCTATCTCTGTGGTATCCCACATCAAAGAAACTTATTTTAGTCCTGTCTGTGAGGTCAGCTGCTTTTGTCTTAACCCATTTATCATTTTGATGCTGGCAGGTATTTTGGTCCACAGAAAGTTTGAGCAAAGTGCATTGCAGAAACTTTACATCATCTTGCTGGGGAAATACGAAGCCAGTTTTCAAAGCAGTTGCGTAAATTACAGATACGGATTCAATTATATGGCATACTGAGGATTTTGATTGCCATGGCTACAGATTCTACAAATATTCTGTTTCCTCCCTGTCGTTTCGGAAGTATCCTCTTGTATACACCTCAGTGGTCCAGCCTCCAGCCTTTTAAAGAGTCTCTCAGCATCCTTTTGGACCTAAACCTAGCTGTGGTGTTAAGTTTGGGGGTTTCTGCTTGTTTATCTAATACCTGTTTTTCTATAACTAAATTTTAGGTGCTTGTAGGAATAGCATGTTATGCCATGGTCAAGTTGAGAGTTCTTTTCGTGTAGGAAGAAGACTTATTTGGAAGAATCCTTGGTATACCAGGATTATACATTTAAAAGAAACTGTCATTTGTTTGGAATTGTATTATACCTTTCCCAAAAGTTAGTCACAGGTGAATTATTTTACATAATAATAGCGAGTAACATTTATTTAGTACTTACCATAGCCCAGGCACTTAGCAATTAGACCCAGCTATCTGGTCTTATTATTACTTTCATAATCCTGAAAGATAGTAGAATTATCCTCATTTACTAGACAGGGAAATTGAGACTCAGAGAGGTAACCTAAGTTACCCAAAGTCACAGAGCTAGTAAACAGAGGTTACAGAACTTAAACCCTGGTCTTTCCACTGCATCCACGATTTCTCTCCTACGTGTACCACCTGTGATAGGACACACACACACACACACACACACACACACACACACACACACTCCTCCACTCAGATATCTGGACTGCTTCCACGCCTCCTTTGTGGTAGCCAATGAATACTCTCGCCAAATATTAAATAAGTCCTATGTATTTTTTCCATGGGGGTGGGATTGGAGGAACCAGGATTAATGGAAGATCCACCTGAACTCCAGCACAGTCGTGGCAACAGCTCCGCTCAGCAACTCGAACTCAGCTTTCTCTTGTTTGCCTTGGCCTGAAAGAATCCTCAAAGTCTATAGGCAAACGAACAGAACCAGCAGTAGCTCAAGACCATAAATGGATTTTTTAGTGCTGTGCTCCGGAAGGTTTGGGCAGGTGTCCAGAACTCTTTGTACTGTAACAAGTGTAGATCCCTTTCTGGAGCGTTTGTGGTAAATGTCAGAACTCTAGGATAATTTTGGCCAGGCTTGGTTTTACATTTTTCATGGGTACCTATTTATAGGTCTGAATCGAAATCTGTTTTTTTTTTTTACCCAGTCTACCCAGAAGCCATAAAGAAGAAGATGGATAATTTGTATAAAACTTAGAACTGACATATGGTGGCAGAAATAGAATAAAAAATAATCTGGCAAGAGCAGACAAAGGGCTGATTTCCTGCTTTCCTCATGTGCTCCTACATGTCGGTAGGAAAACGAAAAACTATTCAATAGAAAAGTGAGCCAGTAGTACCTTCAGTGCATGTATGAAAAGGTGCTCAACTTCATTCATAATCAAGAAAATGCAAAACGAGATGATGTTGGCAAAGATGTAACTGTCCAATAATGTGCAACATTGATGAGTGTGTTGACATAAACACCCTCATAAACTTGGTGGGAGTATAAATTGGTGCAGCTTTTGTCAATATCTATTAAAATGTGCATTCTGACTGGCTCATAAGTTCCATTATAAGGCATCTACACTGTGGATAAAGTCACAAAAGAGCATGCCAGGATTTGTGCTTGCGCACGCATACGAAAGACACACACACACACAGGCAGTGATGCTATTTGTAACGTTATGCAATGGAAAACCAACACCACAACAAAATAGCTGTTCCTCCCAAATTAGAAACAAGCTGAATGTTAAATTAATGACAATCACTATTAAAAATAGAAAGAAATAGATCTGAAAGTGCTCAGTTGGACAGGTTTTTGAGCTTCATCATCAGTTGAAACAGCAAGTACCTGTGTAAATCATTTCTTAAAATGATACCTATATACTGCTACAGTCATCCCTGGGTATCCCCAAGGGGATTGGTTCCAGGAACACCCACACACACACACACACCGCCACCCTTGGATACCAAAATCCACAGATCCTCAAGTCCCTTATGTAGGTGGCCTGGTACAGCAAATCCAGTCGTCCCTTTGTGTCCACAGATAGAAATTTCATGGTAGAAAATCCACGACTGGTAGAATCTGAGGTTGTGAAACCAGTGGATATGGAGGTCCGGCTGTTTGTACGTATATGCTTATACCCAGGAAGTTGTTGCCGATGGTTAAAGTTTTGGGACTGCTGTTTTAGGGGTGTGGATAAGCTTTTGTTTTTCCTTTTTACATTTTATACTTTGTGGGGAAAGAAGTATTCCCCAGTGCAGTCTGTTTATTGAAAAAATTTAAAATTTGATTGAAATGCATTTGAGGATGGTTCTAGCAGTTATAACCCCATTTAGCTCTAAGTCTTGATCTAATCTGTGCAATACAATTGTCCAGAGCTATTCTTTGGGGAGGGAGAAATACAGGGTTATCTATTTGGGGGCTGAGAGCTGTTTTCCAAAGTTGACTATGATCTGGATAGATCCTGGGCGCTGCTTTTCTGTGGAAATCCATCTTTTTTAAAAGTCTTGGGTGGAGTTACATTGGAAACAGAATGTGTGGGTGAGGTCATTTCCTTATAGGAACTTTCCTGGGGTGGGAGGAAAGCACATTTGGTTCTAGGCTGTATGCAGGGCTGATTTTTGGTGGAAAGGGAGGCTCACTAGATTATCTGGTCAGAAAAGAACAACTAAACTGTTGTATCTTTGGAGTCCCTCTGTGCCAGACTGCTAGTGAGCATGTAAGGGTAAACTCTTTTTTGAGGGGTTGATTTTTCATGTTGGGAAACATATGAGGGGATTTCACTTTACAGTCTGTTAACACCAGATGTAAATCGGCTTCCACTGCTTTCTCACTTTTGTCATCTAGCAGAGCTTGTTTCCTTATCTGTAAAATGGGTTTGTGAAGGATAACTGGCTTACAGAGCTGCTAAGCATTAAGTGAGATGATGTAGGTGAAAATCTGCCCTTGGGAGCACATGACAAGCCGTTGTTGGTACCTGTCATCGCCGTTGAACCACAGCTCTACAACCTTAACTCACGACTTTGTGCAGTTCTGCGTAAACTAGGTCAGCTAGGTCATTGGCCTGGGATTCGGACCGTTCGTTAATTGGGTTGCAGAACGAGCAGAGCATCAGAACTCAGAATGGTTGGCTAGTTACCTGATGTGAAGTGCAAAATAGGCAAGATCCATACCTGTTGGTGGAAATTTCTTGGGTCAGAGACTTACTGGAAGTGGAGGGGTGCAAGTGTATTTGTGTATTCATGGCCCTCATAGCCCAAATCAAGACCAGAGAGTTTGCCCAGATAAAAAGACCTAAGTAAACTCCTAGGTACCACCCCACCTTCTCCCCTGCCACTCCAGCCTTCCAGGCTCCCCCCTTTTGTCATATCTTCTTTCAACCAAAATCTTCACGGGACCACTATTTCATTGTTACACAGACACTCATTATACTCCATTTGCCTAAATCAACCACTTGGCTAAGGCCTGCCCCGAGGAAGAGTAGTTTGGGGTCATCCCAAACCTTTAAATGCATTAATTCCAACTTGAACTAAGTAGGATAAACAGACCCCAGACCTCCTACCCTGGAGACCCAGCTTTTCAGTCTTTTTTAAATCTGCCTTTCAACATGATCAAAGCAGCATTGCCTACCCCAGAAGACAGCACGGAGGCTTCTAAGAATCCTTTGTCCTGCTTATCCTCAATGAAAGGTGATTTTTCATTTGCATTTCTAATCACCCTCTTCAGATGTCTTGTTCCTAAAATTAGGTTAAATGTCCCTAAATGGTTCCGGTTCCCTCGTGTTTGACAGAGGCCATCTGACCCTTCATTATGGGTTGGCCTCTCTGTGAAGGTGTCAACAAGAAGGTCACGGAAGCTTTGATACAGAAACTAATGGGATTCGTCTTTTCCATCCTTTATTTTAAGTATAATCTCATCAACATGCCTAAATTTTGTGGGTGTCTGTTTTCAAGAGTAATTAAAAATTAGTTCATTTGAAGAACAACAGCCTAAGCTCTCTTAGCAGTTACCATTCAACAGTGGGTCAGAATATTTTCTTTTAGAGGGAGACCCATACTTCTTTGGTGCATTGTTTCAATCAACGTTCAGGGATCACAGAAGATTGCAGGTGCCTCGTTCTTGGGTCTTAGCTCAGGACCTGGATGCTAAATGTTGTGGTCTGATGAGGGAAAGGTGAAAACTTCCCTTGCAGTTCAGTTCTGTGTAGATGGAGGGGAAAAACAGTGGCCGTCGTTATGGACATGCGAATGTTAACAGGTTTGCTTCTCAGGGGCGCTAGTTAAACAACTTCTTAACTGGCCAGAGTCCAGCGCGTTAATCATTAACCTGGGCCTGAGCGTCTGCTGCCCCGTGTATTCAGAATTAGTTTATCATTACCTCTAACTACTGCCTTTTATGGTTCCGAGGAGCTTCTATGAAATCTCTTATCACCGCCAAGCCTAACCTTCATTAACTCGGGGTTGTGGGGGGAGGAGGCAGCGTGCTGATATTTCTGAGTTGGACCAGAGTGAGCCGTTTATGGCCAGTTGAATTTTTAATCACAACTGCTTAAAAAGAAAGAGAAAGAAAAGGGGGAAAAAGAAAGAAAGAATAGCAGCTCACTCATTGCAGTCTTCAGACCATGCTTAGAAGTTCATATTCTCATGACCTACTTTTCCACTTAACTCCTGATAACCCTGGGCCTCTCCATTTTCTTTTTGGAGGACTGGGTTAGTGGGAGTAGTCAGAGTGCCCTGGCAGGCAGGCTGGGTTCGAGGCTCCGGCTGGCACCATCCCAGAGCCCCATCTCAGTGCCCCTCTCCTCCCCGTGTCAGCTCAGCTCCTGGCAGGGTCCCTGCCCTGGAACCAGGCCTTGTAATTTTCACAGCTGCTCTCAGGACTCCAGTCTCTCCTGTGGAGGGTGGGGGGGTGGGACACGACACACAGCATCTCTAAACTGCTCTGAATAAGGCCCATCTTTTTTCTTTCCTCTCTGCTCCTTCCCTCTTTGTGTGTCTAAATCTGTGTGTGACATTTTCATTTTTCTGACTATTAAAGTATATATTACAACAAATGAAATCAATACATGTCTACATACAGGGTGAAAAATCTGGAAGAGTCTAAAAATAAAGAAAAATAGCTTTCAAAAATCTAATTTTCAAGAAGAAAGCTGAGTTAATTTTCATTTCAGTGTCTAAAAAGAGCTTTTTAAAACTTTTTAAAGGGTTCAACATGTAAGTATGAGTGTTTGGCTACGGGGCCTTTGGTATGATTCTACCCTGTAGCTGGAGGTCTAATAATCAATTATACTAAAGCTTTTCTAAGTCTCTAGAAGGGTTTGTCTGGGTCTTATTTACCGTAATAGGCAAGTTAGGGAAATTTGGGTGTAATTTATATTTCAATTCAGTACTTTTTTCATCTTTCTCAAAAACAAGCCTGATTTGGGCTTTCTTGATGGGGAGTTGTCCTCCCCCCAAAAATCTGAAATTCCCTTCTGACGCTATTAAACGCCTTCCTTTGGGTTTTATGCTTCCAGGATATTGTCCACAGAAATATATGCAATGTTAAAAGAATGTGGACGACCAGTAGCGTGTATGTTTTAGCCTCCTGAACCGAGGGTTTATGAAACTGGTTGAAGAGTGTTTTATTGAAACAAGACAAATATTTATGAACAATTCAGAATCCTCTGTTTTGAAATGTAAAGTGTGGGCCCAGTGGCATAGAGAGTTCCAGGTGTTTCCTGTCTGCGTTTGGAATGGTTCGCTGCTGCTCTGCTTTCCTAGCTTTCCATAAGAAGCTAAGAAGCACGCAGCTTCCCTAATAATGCCTAGATGGCTGAAAGCGCTCCCAGGAACAGGCTTGATTTCATGAGCGTAAAGCCGTCTTGAGACACGTATAGATGGGCGTGTTCTGATCTATTACATTTGTCACTTGCTTTCAAAAAAAACAACAACAAACTTGTTTACGAAACGAGTGTGTTCCCTCCTGTATGTAAGGTCTGGTTTTGAAACCCGTTCTTACTAATCAGAGGTTTACTTTCTGGTAGCCCCAGCTTCTGTGTTGTTCACCATCCCTGGTTTCTGTGAAATAGAAATATTATGTATTCGCCCAGACAGTTGGAAGCCGTTCGTGTAAATACCGGCCGTTGTGATTTAACTGTCAGCCCCAAAGGCCCCTGCTTCGGAAGGGCTCCTTTGAAAACCAAGCACAATGAGATGTCTGTTTTAGATGAGGCCGCCAAGCCTTGGTCCAAATACTACCCAGATTTGTTTTCCGTGTGCCAGCAGAGCTGCTTTGTGTGTTGAAGCCGTAGACGGGACTTGAGGGTGGTGAGAAACACTGCTGTTTTCTTCCTCCGTCCCTGATCTGCCCCAGGCCCGGGATTTCATGATGAGACGTGCAGCAAAGCCACTGCCTTTAGGAGCGCTTGGAACAGGAGAATGGAAAACTTGCCCCAGAGAGACTGTCCAAAGACACAAGAAAGACCAAGCGTGGGATCCAACCAGATTCACGCAACTGTGAAAGCCAGCTCTGGGGGCCCCTGGCTGCCAAAGGGGGATCCAGGGATACCCAGGGCGGGGGGTGGGGTGGGGGGTTGGAAAGGAGGACCATTTTTCTGGCATGAACAAGAAGGAAGGAGAGAATAGTACCTGCTTCCTGCTTTGGTTCTTCTTTTTTGCATCGTGGAGTTCATTCTCCCAAATGCTGGGCATCCAGGAGCCCACAGAGAAGGGCTTGCTTTTTTATTTTTGTTTTTGTTTTATGAGGGCGAGGGATGGGTGAAAAATAGAGAGAAGCATAAAAGAGAAATTGAGTCACCTGTACTCCTGCTGCCTAAAAGTAGCCCCATTTGCCACACCTGCTTTCAGAGCTTTTCTTATCCTCTGTTTATACATTGAGAATATCTGAGTATAGTTTCCTTCATATTCTCACGTTAAAGTTGCAGAATGTTATATATCCATCTAAAACCCTCCTTGAATCTAACCCCAGCCCTACTCCCAAGCTAGACCCCTCCCCAGTGCAGAGGGCACTCCCTGCTGTGAATGTGGTATGTGTTCCTTCCGTCTGTATTTTCTACTTCTGGGTCTGTTAGATTGCCCTCTGGTTCAGATCTCTTCCCCAGGCTAGAGCACATACTTTATCCATCGCCCTGTTATTGGATATCGAGGTTGTTTGCCATTTTGGTTTTGTGTTTTTGCTTTTCCAAGCGATGCTGCTGTGAGCTTCCCTGCACATTTTTCCTTGTGCATATGTGCTGGCGTTTCTTCTGTGGTGGAGACCTAGGAATGGAGTTGCTGGTTCTTGGGCAAGACCAGACTCTGAACATGGCAGGCAAAAGCACTTAACCTCATGCCCCCCGCTGAGTCCATTTATAATAGTTGCGCTTGATTTCCGGGCAACGGATTAATGGACAGGAAAGTGGACGGAGGGGACAGAACGGATGCAGTAGGGGTGGTGTAGAGTCCTCAGGCTCAGTCATTTACCGCGCTGCTGGCGCATCTATCTGGTGGTGTCCTGATCATCACAATACTTGCCTCTGCTAGGAAACATTTGGTTGAGGGCCTCACCTCCGCACCCCTGCACCCCCAAGTGTACAGCAAATGAATCAGTCCTCGTAGAAGAAACAAATGGCTTTTTGTTGTTGCTGCCGCTGCTCTAAAGATAATCTGTTGTTTTCAAAACATTTGCAGCTATTGATTTCAAGGAATGGGTGGCCGGAGGCCCTGGCCGCTGGTTTCCCCAGGTGGAAACATTTGCAGTGGGTTTTCAGAGACGTCACAGGGAAGAGCCGCCGGCTGGGGCTCAAGGCAGGAAGTTGTCTGTTTGGTATTTACTCAGGCATCTTCTGGCAAGAATTGATGATTCAATCAGAGCCGACAGTGACCGCTTGCAGTTGCTGAGATGGTAGGGGGAAGAGGCTCTTTTTCCTCCGAAAAGCCTGAGACCCCCAGTTGAAAATCAAACTTTGTCACGACTCTCCCGATGAGACCCTTCTGCCCTCCAGGGCTCAAAACCTCGTTCCTCAGTAAGTTATCGATATCGACAGACGCCCCTTGGAGCCCATAGCGCTGGGAGAGCCAGAAGGGACCTTAGTCGTCATCTCGGTCAACCCCTTGGTTATGACAGAGGAGGAAACTGAGGCCCGGGGAGTGAGACGGTCACACTAGCTCACACGTGTTCGAGAAGTTAGGGGACCAGCGCTTCAGAGGGCCAGCTCCTCTGCCTTCCAAGGGCAGGGACCACCGCTTGGATCTGTGCCCTCCAGAACCCCACTAGCGCCGGCCACGTGGTAGGTGTTCAATGAACGTGTCATCCTCTGAGCATCCCATCCCGGGGTGGCTGGTTACCAACGTGAATATGAAGGTAAAGTCACTTCCTCGCGGGGGCCTTGGGAAATAAGAAAGGAAAAGTCAAACACATAAAAAATGTAAACAGCAGAGTAAGCCTGCCTGTTTTTAAAATTATTGTTTATATCTTGCCTCCTTCCACAAAGGATTTGAAGCAGCTTATGAGCGTTAAATGCCAGTAGCAGGGCCCTCGCTAGGCAGTAAGTAACTGATTGCCACGTGAGGCTTACAGGTAAATGCTGAGAGGCAGGGGGCAGGTGGAATTATCTTTGTCCCTAAAGAACGTGTGCAGGTCTGTCTGTATAAACCACAGTCATAATATATAAATAGCACCTCAGAGGGACACTAGAAGCTCTGCCAGGGGTTTACTTATTTATTTTGTCTTTTGGAGGAGGAAAGCTTGGGGATGGCTATGGAAGTACAGAGAGGAGGGAAAAAATACTTATTCTCGAACTTATCAATTTTGTGTGTCATACGCTTTCTCAGATCTCTAGCACAAAGCCATTTATGTCTACATTTCCAGAGATGTTAAAAAGAAAGACCTTGCTTATATTTATAATCAACAATTAAAAACAGACCTTACCTGGGAGCTAGTTCCATTCAAATAACTAAAGGTTGGAAATTAGAGGCTTTCTTGCTCCTCTGTCTTAAGGATGGAAAACTGTTCACGCCGAGATTGCCCCCTAGTGGTCCCATGGGTTATTGATGGTCTCGTGCAAAAGGCGCTGGCAGATCTGGTCCCTGGGGGAAGCACCACCATCAGCCTCTTGGGTTGCTCAGAGGTGAAATTGGCCGCCACAGTGACATAATTCTGCGTGGAGCAACTGGTTGGCTTTTCTTCTTTCATTCCCATGGTTTTTCTTTTACTTCTATGCTGCTGTCTCCCGATTTCTAGAGATGATGCAAGACGGATCTCATGCCCAAAGCTCTGATGACCAGAGAGAGGGAGGCCTTCCTTGGCAAGTACTTCATCCAAGGCCATGTGATGGGAGGGGTTGTTTGGAGGTGACTTCAGCTCAGCTGGGGTGTCCAGCACTGTGTAGAAAGGGAGGTGTTTTTCAAGCAAGCTTCTCATCGATAGCCACACCCGTTGTTAAGAATGGCGAGCGGGGCTGGCAGTAGCTGTGTTTTAATTACAAAATTTTGTTGAAGTCTGACTTACAATTGCTAATGCCTGAGACCTCCTTGCTATGTACAGTTTGAGAGATTGGTTAAATCTTCCTTTAAATCCATCTTGCCATTGCCAAGTGTTCACCTGCCGGTAGTGATTTCTCATTTGGCTCATTCTAATTAGACCTGACGTAATGAAGCTCCATCACTGAAGTAATACAGTCTTGTTTCTAAAAGCACCGGGAAGAACCGAGAGTGAGAAGTCACCTGTTATCTGACGATGCAGGAAAAAAGCTGTTACCCTTTTACTTTCTGCCTTATTTGTAGTTTGTTGTGTAGGTGTGTATGTATGAATAAGTATGTTAGAAAGTGAGAATAAAAATGTATGTTTACACACTCATACACACACACAGTTTTTAAGAGATCACCTTTTTCCTGGGGTACTATAGCTTTTTTTTGTTGTTTTTTTTTTTACTTAGTACCATGTCATAAACAATATCCTTTGTCATTATAGTGCTTTTAATGGCTGTGTGGTTGTCAACGTGTGGCTGTACTGCGATTTCCTTTACATATTATCGTTGCCACTCTTACCGTTATAAACAGTCCTATATTGAAGATTCTTATATATAAAACCTTACATCCATTTATATATTTTTCTTAGAAGTTTCTAGACTTGGAGTGTTTGTGCCATTATGGATATTTCCTTAGAAAGGTGAGGGCTACTGGTTTCCCACAGGTGGTATCTGAGCAGCTCTTCTCCTTGCCCTTTCATTAGTACTGGGTCATTTTTAACCTTTGCTAGGGGATAAGTGAAAACCAGCACCTTGTTATTTAAATTAGCACTTGTTTTTATACCTAATTGGGTTGGACCTTGTTTCATTTATTCATTAGCCAGTCGTATTTCCTCTTCGGTGCAAGCCTTGTTGCCTTCCCTCGGTTTTGCTTGGGGTGTTCATCTTTTATCTTACTGATGTAGAAGAGCTTCATTTATATTAGAGACAGCAGCATTTGCATCTTTGTTGCAAACATTCATTCCCATTCGTTTGGTTTGCCTTTTCCTGAGATTTGAGAGACACAAATAAACAACCTTTAGTTAATTAACAAATTGTTTATTTAATAAATAAGTAAATAATGCATAAGGTTTTGGGCTTCAAAGAGTTGATAAATGTTATGGACTATCTTTCACAAGATGGGCAGTTTGAAAATTGTGATATTTAGGGCTGATCGGTCTACAGGTTTATACAGTGGAATATGTTTTCTCTGATCTGGTTAATCAGCGTTCTGCCATCTTGTTTGGGAGGGTTTTGTGTGACATTATTCCTGCCCAGTACATGTAGTCCAGTTCTGTTAAAACCACCACCAACATGCCTGACACAGTGAAGAAAGTTGCATGAATTAAATTCTGTGACTTTTAATTCTGAGCCAAATTCTATGCCTTGAATCCTGGAAGTCTAGATCTTTAAGGGGCCTGGGTTTATTAGAAGAGTGTGGTCAGAGAAGGACTTCCTCCCAGTAGTGCCCAAAATGAGGATTCATGGGAAACCACGTACTTAAAACGGCATCATGCGTGGAAGAAGTATAGTTTAACTCTTAAGGAAAAGAGCAAACTCTTGGCCTGCAGTTCTGTGATCTCATAATCTTCTATTCTGAACTACCTCCCTGGGGAGTGGGGCTCTCTTAGAATAGAAATGGGATTTGGCTCTAAATCAAAAACTTGATAGACTATCATTTTCAAAGAGCCAGGAGCACTTGTTAAGAGTTGATGCAGAAACTGTCCTTTTCATATCACAAGCACGGTCATATAAGAACATGGTGATTTCGTGGTTTTCCCATACTTACTTTGAAAGGATTTCTCAGAAATGCTTTGTTTTGTGTATTTCCCCCACATATCAATCAATCATGTTGTTAATTACTATCTGAACAATTAGCCTATATGCATGCACATAAGTGATACTAACTCAGTTACCCTTTTATATAACATCTAGTGACTTACATGGGTAGATACCTACTTAATACTAAGTGCTACTCTGTGACATAAATCACAGCATAATCCTTTTTGACCCACCTCCTAGAGAAATGGAAATAAAAGCAAAAATAAACAAATGGGACCTAATGAAACTTAAAAGGTTTTGCATGACAAAGGAAACCGTAAACAAGACGAAAAGACAACCCTCAGAATGGAAGAAAATATTTACAGCTGAAGCAACTGACAAAGGATTCATCTCCAAAATATACAAGCAGCTCATGCAGCTCAATATCAAAAAAACAAACAACCCAATCCAAAAATGGGTAGAAGACCTAAATAGACATTTCTCCAAAGAAGATATACAGATTGCCATGAAACACATGAAAGGATGCTCAACATCAGTAATCATTAGAGAAATGCAAATCAAAACTACAATGAGATACCATCTCACAGCAGTCAGAATGGCCATCATCAAAAAATCTACAAACAGTAAATGCTGGAGAGGGTGTGGAGAAAAGGCAACCCTCTCGCACTGTTGGTGGGAATGTAAATTGATACAGCCACTATGGAGAACAGCATGGAGGTTCCTTAAAAAACTACAAATAGAACTACCATATGACCCAGCAATCCCACTACTGGGCATATACCCTGAGAAAACCATAATTCAAAAAGAGTCACGTACCAAAATGTTCATTGCAGCTGTATTTACAATAGCCAGGACATGGAAACAACCTAAGTGTCCATCATTGGATGAATGGATAAAGAAGATGCGGCACATATATACAATGGACTATTACTCAGCCATAAAAATAAACAAAATTGAGTTATTTGTAGTGAGGTGGATGGACCTAGAGTCTGTCATACAGAGTGAAGTAAGTCAGAAAGAGAAAGACTAATACTGTATGCTAACACATATATATGGAAGCTAAAAAAAAAGGTTCTGAAGAACCCAGGGGCAGGACAGGAATAAAGATGCAGATGTAGAGAATGGACTTGAGGACACGGGGAGGGGGAAGGGTAAGCTGGGACGAAGTGAGAGAGTGGCGTGGACATGTATACACTACCAACTGTAAAGCCGATAGCTAGTGGGAAGCAGTCGCGTAGCACAGGGAGATCAGCTGGGTGCTTTGTGACCACCTAAAGGGGTGGAGTAGGGAGGGTGGGAGGGAGACGCAAGAGGGAGGGGATATGGGGATATATGTTTATGTATAGCCGATTGGCTTTGTTATGCAGCAGAAACTAACACACCATTGTAAAGCAATTATACTCCAATAAAGACGTTAAAAATAAAAAATACTAAGTGCTATTCTTTGGAGGTGGGATAAAGGGGTTTGTAGTTCCAGTGAGTTATTGAGTCCAAGCATTACTTCATTCCTTGAAAATGAGACATTCAGAAGATGGAGTCATTATAAAATATGTCAGATCTGTATCTGTAATCACCCATCAGTAATGATTTTGCGCAAGCAGCCCTGGTTCATGATGGCTGCCCAAGAAAGAGCGTTCAGATGCAAACCGGGCCGGAATTGTGTCTGCTAGTATGGCTGAGATGTTGACTCCAGAAAAATAACGTTCTCTATTTGGGACCAGGAAAGTTGTCATGGAGATGGAAATCTTCCTGGTACCATAAAACCCCTGCTTGTCATCTGACCTGAGTCCCGTATTTGCACAGGTGGTTCTCCTAGCTGAGAAGGGCTGAACAAAAACAGATCTATTCTTCCTGAATGGTGCCTTTATGTGTCCAAAAGAATATGTTTCCTTTCTTTAGCACCTCAGTTAATGACCCGTTATCAGCTAATTAAATCACAGGTAAATTTTATATGAATTTGTTTGTTATGCAACACTTGCTAACTAACCCCATATTCCTATGTGTTTAACTATATCACTGTTTTAATTAATGGTGAGAATGAGGGGCATTGGGTGGTTATCTGGGAAGAAGAAGAATGTACCCACGAAAGACAGACACACATGCACAGCCCATAGTGTAATATTAATTTCCATTTAATAAAGGAGGCTGTTGTAAATAATGCTGCTGTGAACATCAGGGTGCATATATCTTTTTGATGTATGGATAAATGAACATCTGCCATGTGCACTGCAACTTTGGGATGCCATATTTGCATCTCTGTTCTCCTTGGAAAAGGAATAACATAGCTGGGATTTCTATTTCACTGAGTTATATTTCAGTTGTAGAGGTCGTCTACGTGATACGAAACGCATCTGTCCAGGCTCTCTCCCTGCCCGCCTTGCTATCTTGCCTATGTCTCACAGAGCACAACTTGATCTATGTATAAATCTTGTGTAAAAGCTTTAATTATAGGTTTTTTATTCGTCTCCGATGGCTTTCTGCCGCGAAGATGTTCAAAGTTTTTGAACAAGTTTCTGGAGAAACATTCATGGCTGCAATGAGACAGTTGAGTTCAGACACAATAAATGCTGGGTTATATTTTTGGAAATGTATTCTCTCATTTAAGACTTTGCAAAGTGCATGGGGAAAAGCATTAGATGATGTCCTCTATAATCAAAAACTACCAAACTAAGCAAAAGAAGGATTTTTCATTGTTCGTTAGCTGGGGCTGAGTTGACAGCAGTGGGAATAATATTTAGAATAAAGCATTATGGATAAAGGATTGATTTAAAATGAAGAAATTGCCTTCTTGTTTTTTTCAATTCTGGTATTTAAACTATGAAATCATACTTCCTTGAAGTTTAAAAAATAATTATCCATGTGTAATGTTAGAACTTGGTTATGCATTCCCAGATATTTAACTTGTAAATGGAACTCCCATCAGATTTATGACTTCAGGAGAATCTTCTAGATAAATAATGGATCACTTGAACATTTGCTCGTAAAAGTAGCACCTAATTGAAAAAAATTTGAAGGAACCATTAAAATAAGACTAGATTTAGCCTAGGAAGGAAACACAGCTATGGAAAGCTTGTTTAGTTTCTTTTAATAAGACTGAGTGACCGAAATTTTTCATGATGATATCTTACATTTATAATAAAATGTCAGAATTTTAAAGTTGAGATCAAGGAAACACTGAGATAAAATTGCCTTATGTAAAATGACAGAATAACTAGCCCTGGTAGTGTAAAGTTCTCGGATCAATGATATCCATATACCCAGCCCCAATAACCACAGCTGAGTTTTTCTGTGTTGTCTCTTTTGCTCATAGGAAGAGTTTCTTTTTTCTTTTTTTAAAAAAATGTATTTATATAGGATCAAAGTAACTGTCCTTTAGGAAGTGTTGTGTGTAAAACATTGTCATAGCTCTGCCAGAAGGTGGCGCTCTGATACCATACCTCTGCATCCTTCCTTTCCACAGAAGAGACAGACTACAGTCACACTGCATACCAGAGTCCAGGATTTTCTGTAAGATGCCACATAGTTTATCTTTAGAAATACCTGGATCCCTGAGGGATTTGCCTTCCATCTGACCACTCCTTGACCGAGCTGCTTTCTCCGAAGCTGTACATTGAAAGTTGTCATTTCTTACGCTTGCCTGGATTCGTGGTGTCAGGTCCGGAACATAATAACATAGTATACCGCAAAATAGCCACTCTCATGAAGCAGCCTTACGTATGTTGGCGGCGGGGGGAGAGGGGGTTCAGGGGTTGGGAGAATACTGCAGTAAAAGAACATTCAAAAAGATAAATATTAAATGGAATTGATGAGTATTGAAGAAAATAATTTTACCTGTTAGGGGCCTAAACGTATCAAGAACTGAGTATCTTCTTTTTCTCTTCTCACATCCATCTGACAATCTCTCTCTTACGGGAAGCCATTTATTTAGACGGTAAAGAACACCATTATGGAAATGGAATCTTCTCTATAAAAACCTATCATTTGGGCTGCAACCAAGTTGTAATTTTGACTGAAAACATAGTAATTACCTCAGACAAAAGGTTTTACACTTGCTTCTGTGTGCCCGTGAGCCAAGTGCATCAAGATGCCTGCGCCTCTGGTCGCTGATCTTCTCTGGTATCGTCTGCTGTTGTGTTTTCCTCTCTGCTTAATAACACAGCTCTAAGAAAAGGGTCTCATTGGATCTAAAAGCTGGCGACAACTCATGGAGCTTCGTTTTCTGATGGTTTGTTTTACAATTTAGATGACAGTGTCACCCACCTTGCTCCCACCGAATGTGCATGGAGCCGGAGGGTCAGATTTAACCAGGCTTCCTTTCGACACCCTGTGAGCCTAGGGTGGTAGCCTCCTGTCTTTCCAAGATTGTTGTTTTTGCTCTCTTTATAGTAGGCACAAAAGAGATATTCGTTGAATGAATTATTGATAGACTAGAAGTGGGAGAGACTGGAGGTGGAGGGAATAGTTAAGAGTCTTCTGCAGTCATCAAGGTGGGTGATGATGATGGAGAATTGGTATGTATGGAGAATTGTATGGAGAATTGGTGGGGAAGTTGAGACAGGCTGGCTGTGCCCTGTTTGGCAGGCAGGTGGCACAGAACCTAGGAACAAACCAGAGAAACATACTAAGAGTAGATGGGACCTTGAGTGCAGGGCTTCATCTCTGAAAGCCACTTCCCAGTTGAGAGTGGAAAGGACTTGGAAAGATACCCCTCGCTCAGCGCAGGAGTGGGCGTGATTTTAATCAGAGGTGGATATCAAGTGGAGAAGTTCGTTCCGTTATTAAGAGCCCCACAGAAAACCAAGGCAGCTGTGGTTTCGTGTTTGGATTTTGCAGCTTGAATCAGGTTCATGAAGTCGTAGCAAAATTTCAGCGAGAGTTTGTAATGATAACATGTCCAAATAGTTCCGAGGATTACAAGATTTCTGAGTCACCTGACTGGACTTCTGTGGGAAAAGAAAAGGGAAGGTGGAATACAAGAAGAAGGTGTGACAGCACGCTTGCTTTTCAGAAATTGGGAGTCCGTCTCGGGAGACAAGACTTGGCATAGAGGAAGCCGAACCCAACTGAGCTGAACAAAAGAAGCAATGACATCACTCAGAAGGAGCAGAGAGTTGATGGAGATATTCACAAGGGCTACCGTGGATGGATTAGGTGTCAGGAAGATAGGACGAAGGTACAAATGGCCTGGAATATATATGTAGGTGGTTTAAAGGGGCTGACCCAACTTGCGTGGAGGTGGGTGGGAGCTGGCAGGTAGGCTGGGCTGAGTTATTGAGATGCCAGAGTAAAAGGAGGAGCTTGCCCTTAATGCAGTCTATAACAAGGAAGCATTGTTGGTGGGAAGAGTGTGTTAAATGTGTGTTTTAGGGGGATTACCCCGGCCGTGATGCTGATGCAGGCTGGAGCCGTGGCGATTAGCGTTCAGCAGTCCTAGTAATTCAGCTCAGAGACAGTCAGGGACCAAAGTGAAATGTGCCACGCCTCACGTGGATATGGGGAGGGGGAGGGAAAGAAGTTTAAAAGGGAAGTTCAAATTCAATCAGTAGCAGACTTCGAAAACAGCTAGGCCTTCCCCTGGTACGGTTTGTAACCCCACCCCCCATCCTACGGGGACTGGGTTTTCCAAACAATAAATCTCTGACAAGTAATACCAGTAACAACCACAACATAATTTTAGTTAATATCCATCCAGCTTTCCCTGTGGCTGGTTCTTTCTAGATACTGAATGTATATTAAGTCATTTAATTGTCACAGCATAGAGATAGGTATTGTCATGATCCTTATTTCACAGGCAAAGGAATTGTGGCGTGGAAGGTTCTGTAATTCACCCAAGAAGATGCAGCTAATAAGTGGCAAACCCAGATATGAGCCAGGAAGCCTCCCCAGACCCCCTACTTCCTTTTATAATTCAACAGAAGGTCTCTTTGCCCTTCATCTTCCCCCCTCCCAGCCATGGGCATTTTGGAGCTTGTTAGTTGGAGGCCACGATGTTGAAATTTCAGTGGTTTCTTAACAACTGCGGAGTCATTAGAATTAGGATATTTCCAGGAAATCCAGTCCTTGCAGTCATTGTTATCTAGAGCCTGACACTAGTAGAAATAGATTAGAAGTAGATGCGTCTGAAATGCGATAGGTGCTGAGTTGGTGTGAGGAGTCAGCAGCGAGGCTGTGACTGCAGATCAGCCCTGAGAGCCTGGGAGGATGGCGGCTCGTGGTCAGCCTCCAGGTGTGGAGACTGTAGCTCGTGGCTGTGTGTTACCCAGCATCAGCTCTGGTTAATCTGGCACGACCACATTCATGCCTTGGTCATGGTCATGGGTGATCCTTCATCGCGCTCTGCAGTTTCAAAGGCAGATGGCATGAGATCAGGGACCGTCAGTCTTTTCCGCAGCTCTGTACCAGTGCCTGGGACCTGGAGTGCGTTGCTGGGGGAAAGGCAGCAGGTATGCTATCGGCAGGTTAGTAAAGGGGTCCAGGAAACTCCGTCACATTCTTACTGAGCGTAAGAATAAGCCATGTGGCCATTTGTCCCCTTTGTGTGGTATCCCTGGCCACTGGGAGTCACCTGGTTGCAGTTCTTCATCCTCAGGCGGCAACAGGGCAGGTTTCTAGGACGTCAGGATGCACAGCTTTTACCTCAGAAACAGCAGCAAGTCTGACCAATGAGGCACACGGCCACCATGTGGCCCTACCCGGTATGTGTTATTAAAAAAAAAGTTAGCTTGTTCCTGGTTCATCACAGCTTTGGAGCATTTTACCTACTCCCTTTCTACTACTGGTATGAAAAAGGTAGGGTTAGGTTACAGCTAATAGCAAGTCATTCATTGTTTCAGATGTAGCAATTAGGAAAAACTACTCAAACATTTACTCTTTTTTCAAGGAGCTAGGTTTTGTTATTGTTGTTTTTTAATTTTGAATGAAAGCAGTGTTAAACTCCTGTGTTCTCGTTTGATACTTAGATGTCAGCAGGAATTCTGGAACAGCCGCCCTTATAAAACTAACCACTGAATGTTATACTTATCCCAGCCACAGAGATGAAGATCTTTTCAAGTTAGGGTACAAATGGAGTCACCCATTGATGGACCCTAAAGAAGGAAAGAGTGGCGTCAGGAGGATGCAGAAAGGGGGACGGGTCTAGGAGGTACAGTTGACCCCCGAACAGCACGGGTTTGAACTGTGTGAGTCCACTCATGCTTGGATTCCTTTCAGTAAATGCAGTCAGCTCTCCGTATCCACGGGTCCACGTGCCTGGATTCAACCAGCCCGGGATAGTGTACTATGTTGACGATCCAGGTTGCTCGCATCTTTGGATTTGGTATCCACAGCGGGTCCTGGAACCAATTCTCTGCAGATACCAAGAGATGACTGTATTTTCAGTGGAGTGACAGGGCTTGGTGATTTACCACAACTGGAAAATGCAGAGGAGAAAGGCGATTTTACAGGTCTCCCTTCAGAAATCAACAAATCGCACCGAGGTCACTTCTCCCTTGGTGAAGGTTGGGGGGTTCTTGGGGGCTCCTGATGGGTTCAGCAAACGTTTGAGCCCCTGTTACGTGCCCAGCCTTGTGCTGAACTTAGGAGGTGCTACGCCCCAGCTGTAGGTGACTTTTCTTAACTTCCTTATGTTCCTAAGATACTCATGGAGGCAAGTCAATCCCCATGTGATGTCACTGCTGTAAAACTAGTGATGGTGTAGCTGAAACAAGATTGGCAATGAGGTGGTAACTGTTTACACTGGGTGATGGGTGCATAGGGTTTCATTACACTACTTCTCTACCTTTATATATGTTTGAAAATTTCCATAGTAAAGAAATATTTTTATAACATCGGTAATCACCCTCTAACTCTTGAGCCTTTTGGATTTTGAGTTTTCTTAACTCGAGATGCACCTATAATAGCAGCAATTATCACGAGACTTTTGCTTTAGAAAAGTAGCTGAGCAGACAGAATTCTGATCATTCAGCTTAAGGATGAGTTTTCATGGATTTCCTCACTGTTCATAAATACCCCCAGAAAGGCCGGACCAAAACCCCGCAGAAGCAGTTTCATCATTTACCTAACAGTGTTCCTGTCAAATGCACGTATGTCACTGCTTCCCAAACATACATTTTTTTCCCCCTCTGAGTGTAAAGAGCAAACAGAACAAGGAAGCAAATGTTTCTGAATAGCCATGTTGAAATTAATCCTATGCTTCCTTAAAGGAAGCAAAATAAACAAGCTCCTAGCCCAAATACTCTGTGGTGTCTACCCAATTATTTTTAAGCTTGGAAAATAAGGCCCAGAGTGTATAATAGTCACATTGCAACACCGTAGTCACCATATAATTTAGTTCTTCAGTTAACCGCATCAATACCCTTGTGAATCTTAAAACTCTACCAATTGCTTCGCCCATACATTAATGATCCTGCTGTATATTATGGCAGATATGGGAAGGGAGGGGAAGGGAACACCGTGTCCTCGCTTAGCTTCCTTGACTATACTTAGTAATGCTCACTGAGTTATTAGTTATATAGTAAAACCTCATTATTGCGTGCTAATTTGAGGGAAAGATTGGCCATTTAATAGCTTGAAGTAAAATATTTTCAAAATAATGTGGGGATTTTTTGTTTGGATCCTAACTTTTCTTTTTTTTTTTTTTTTTTTTAATAACTGTGAAAAGCATCTCTGTGTTGAGAAGATGTGAGTATGGGTGGATGTTAGGTGAAATTAAGGAGTTATTATTAATTGTGTTGGGTGTGATAATGGCATAGTAGGTTTTTTTTGAAGTCCTCTTTATTTAAAGATAATATTATGCAGTATTTATGTATGAAATGACATGTTCTCTGGGATTTGCATTAAAAGACCCCAGGAAATTAAAAAATGGAGGGGTGGGGATAGATGAAACGTGAGTGGCAAAAAGTTGATATTCGTTCACATTTGTGTTGCATACACGGGGGTTCATTAAGTTAGTCTCTCTGAGTATGCTTGAAGATTTCCACAATAAAATGTCAATAGCAAAGCAAAGGAAAAGATCAACAGAAAAATCAGAATAATGTTTACCCTGGGAAGATGTAGAATAGAGAAATTGGGTTGGAACCCTCGAGAAGCATCAGTAGTTTGAAGATTGCTGTTAAGCTGCATGGTGGGGACATGGGTATTTAATTTACTGTTCTTTGTACTGCATGCACTGTGTGTGAGCCTGTTGTTTTGCATGTACTATACATTGCATTTTAGAAATGAAGCTCATCTATATGGAACAGTTTTGCTTTTTTCAAATACGTATCTTCACTGTGACTTAGTAAAAGTCTTTAGGGCTGTACTTTGATGAATCAACAATCCTTCAAATCATACAATGCTGAAATTCTTGGGAGGGGCAGAGC
The DNA here is from genome assembly GCF_003031525.2 of Neophocaena asiaeorientalis asiaeorientalis. Taxonomy (NCBI): domain Eukaryota; kingdom Metazoa; phylum Chordata; class Mammalia; order Artiodactyla; family Phocoenidae; genus Neophocaena; species Neophocaena asiaeorientalis. The sequence continues at coordinate 7,927,041 of NW_020173397.1, forward strand.
AGAATAATTGATCAAATAAAAAGCTGCTTTCGCGTACCAGCTATAGCTTCTGTCTGAATTGGGCAGCTTTCCTTAAAGCGACAAGAATTCTTGAAAAGCAAAGAAAGTGATCTGATCCTTAAAAAGTAGACAAAACAACTTTGGTTCCTGATAATCTTTCTTTGGATCTGCGTGGGTTTTTTGGTTTTGGGGTTTTTTTTGGTTACCAATACTGTCCTAAAAGTCCACCTTGTTTTACGTTAACAGCTCTCTGCCTGAAGAAGTGAGTGTAAATCACCCCCAGAGAAGCCCTTGCCTATGTGTGTAAAGAGGTTTATACCTGGATGAACATTGCAGTGTTGTATGTAACAATCAGAAACATCCCGAATGCCCATCAACAACAGAATGATTAAAGTGTGGAGTTAAAAATAATGAGACAAATATATGTGCACTACAGGGAAAGATCTCTAAGATGTACTAATGAGAGAAAAAATGAAGTTACAAAATACTACACAATGTTTGATAGCATTTATGGAAAGAAACATATCTATGACACAATATAGATCTATAAGTAAAAACATCTGGGAGGGCATACCCAGACAGGTGACAGGGGTTTCCTCTTGGAAAAGGAGATGATCAGAGGAATTTTAGCTATATAGGGCATGCTTTAATTTTTTTACGGGCATACTATATTTGTGTATTACTTCTGCAATTAAAAATTCTGTAAAAGGCAAGCCACTTGCTAAGTGCATCTTGCTATTGGAAAGACTTCTTGAGTAAATAATTTTTATAAAGTGATTGCTTTTCTTTGTTTTTTTAAAAAAATTTATTGATTTGCTTTATTTGTTTTATGATACTGGATTTTTGTCTATCCGGTTCTTGAAAAGTAAGCTATATCTTCTATTTTGTGGCATGTTAAGAAACCTGAAATCGTGTTCTTCATTTTAAAAAAAAGGTATACTCCTTAGATGTTGCCTTTTATATTGAACGGTGAATGGAACTAAGTAAACAAATGAGGTTACATAAGTGTTCTTAAAATAGTGCAGAAGAAAAAGGTCATGGAGAGGCAAAAATTGCTTTATAAATTCAGCTTCTTGAAACTGAAGAATTATGTCCAAAACCAACAGCTCTTAAATACTACATTTCAGTAATGCGTTTCGTAAGCAGTTGCCTTGAATTTTTTTTGCAAATGCTGTGTCATAGGTTGTGAATATGTCCCTTGGTAAGTGTTTCATGAGTTATTTGAGTTCCTTTATTGGTGTTTTGTATGACAGCAAATGACCTTGCATGAGGCAAACATAGATGTTATTCACACATCTTCCGAGGAGTAGCTTTATGTAAATGTGTCAGGACTGTCCTGCTCTGAGCTTCGTAGTTAACCAAGGAAAGTGTGTTATTTTAGGGGATGGTATGGTTAAAATTAGTCTTCTCATAAGTAATGTTAGAGATAAGGAAAACAGCCTTTTACTCTTCTGATTTGATCTTTTGGTTTTATAGCAAGAAAGACTTTGTGTGAATTTAAAGTGTTAATATAAGTTAAAGTACTGTGGTGGTCAGTGAAGAAAGATTACTTCGGTCAGGATTCTTTGGAATGCACGTGTCAGAACCCCAGCCCAAATTGGCCATAGCAATAAACAAAACAAAGAACAAATGGCAATCCATTGTCTCAAGCAATGGAAAAATACCGGCATATCTAGCTTTTGGCTCAGCTAGATCCAGCTATTCCAGTCTTGTCATCCTTTTCTTAGCTTTGCCTAACTCTGTTGGCTCCGTTTGGGGCTGTGTTTTTTCCCCCAGGTGGTAAATGTGGCCCCTAGCATCTCCAAGATTGATTTTATCAGCCCAGCAACCCCAGGGTAAAAGCAAGTTTTTTTTTCTTGATAATTTCCATAAAAGTCTTAGGGAAGTTTCTCATTGGCCCAGGTTAGGTCATGTGCCATCCCTTAACCAATCACTGATGCCAAAGATTTGTAGCAGTCTGATTGGCCAGGCCTGAGACACATGCTCAGCACTAGAACTAGTGATGGAGTCAACTTCAGGTGAACCATGCTGAGAGAAGAAGAAGGGGTGGTAACCCAAGGGGAAACAAGGAGCTGTTACCAAGCGTGGATACAGGCAGGTAGCAAGAGATGCACCTTTCAGAGATACTGAGTCCTGGGTTTTTTCCCCAGGGGCTCGTATTCTTGTGTGTACGTGCGTGTGTCTGTGTACGAACACAGACACATAAACACACGTAGTCGTCATCTACTAGGGTGCTGTTTTTGAGGGGTGTCATGCTCTATCATGAGTTCCACTCCACCAGGTTTGGAGATGCTGCAGAGATGGTACCTGACCTTCCATGTTACAGGTTCAGGGTCACAAGCTCCGTGTATATGAGGTCACAAGTGCTGTCACTGTCTCTCCTTCCCAGTTATTTTCTTCTGTCAGGTGCTAGGCAATTCTCCCATTTCACGTCCACCCTCCCTTTTCCGTGAAGCTTCTCAGAAAGACAGGTAGAATATAAGAGTATGAAGAGACTTCAGGCGTCATGCGGGCACTGAGGCCCAACGTGGGCTTTAAGGAGCCTTGAATCCCAGTATAGAGATCCCTCTGGGGTCAAGGAAAAAGTTTAAAGTTAGAAAGGAAAGCCAAGCATGTGGAGGCCCCGGACGTACCCTCGCCATCCCCTTCAGATGTCATCCTTTGTAAAATTGTGCATGAGAAGGTTTTTCCAAAGTTTAAGTAAAAAAGAAAAGGAAATGCTTATCTGTCAGGAGGCCCAGAAAAGCCAGGTGCCTTGCCAAGCGTGGGCATCAGAGCCTCAGTGCCGCCCAGTACTGTGAACTCAACCCTGTGAGTTCACCTCATCTTTTCGCCTTGCTCTCAGCTCCCTTGGGGGTGTGTTCTTCCCTCTACAGTCCCAGATCACCGAGAACAACTCCTGCACATGGGCACCCAATGAATATCCTTCACTCGTGCTTTGGACACTTGGTAAATCCCACATTTTCCAGAGCGTGATTAGACAAGGGCTGTAAACACATCTGCCTCCTACGGCCCCGGAGGGGGGCACAGGACTAAGGGAGTGAGGTGGGCCGCTGTGTGGCGGCTCGTGGACACACAGCCTGGCCTCGGCCGTAAGCCACCGTCAGAACCAGCCGTTCGCTGCCACGAGGAGATGCAAGCCTGCCTGCGGCCGCTTGTGCTTCTCAGTTTTTGCAAGAGAAAAGAGAAAACTGGGCTTTTCTGCTGAAATATATCCATTATTTAGTAACTGGAAACCAATTAAAAAATTAGAGTTCCCTTGAAATTGGCGTAGGAGCCTGATAGGGCCTGGGACGGAGATTCAAGGATCTGTGAATATGAGAGACACCAGTTGAAGATGTCTTCACTGCAGTCTTTTCAGATCGCTCTGTTCAGTGGTTTGTGTGTGTTTCTTTTGCGGGGAGGGCGTCTGCACAAGCTCAGAGCGGCTGCAGGGGTTCCCAGGTTCATCCGCTGCTGGAGCGGCAGCGCGTGTTGGGAGACCCTTGGCATGCCGGACCTCTGGTCCAATCAAGAACCTTCCCTGTGAGGCTCTTCTTTTGTTCTTCCCGGTGGCTGGGAAGCCTCCTCGTCTGAATTAACCACCCCCTTCTCTCACGACCTCCCCCTGTCGCAGTTTCAAATCTGTTTTGGAGCAACTGGTGCAAAGCCCGACCGGCAGTATAAGTTTGCATCCTTAAGAATAGGCTCCAAGGCACAGTGTCAGGTGGGCAAGAGCCAGCTCGGAACAAGGCGTGGGGTGAAACGCGTTCAGACATCAAGATCCCCCTCCTTGCTGCTTGTTCTGTGCGGGAGACTGAAAAAGGAGCCCCTGGTGAACCATTGAGTCATTTATAGGCTAATTTTAGCGCAGCCCCTGAAGTAGGGGACGACTTGGGTTGCAGGAATTCCTCCTCAGCGCCCCAGGAGAGTTGCTGTAACCTGAGCAGGAACCCGCGTGGTGCAGGGGCTTACGCAGCCTGCCAGCCTGCCTCCCAGGAGGCCGGAGGGTCAACGTAAGTGAGCGTGAGGCAAACGGGCTGTTGGGAATCGCAGCCGCCTCCTTGAGCTTTCCTGGGGCTCGCTGAACTTACCGTGAACTTGGAAAGTTTGCCGGGCCGGTTTTTACGGACTCCTGATATTACAGTTTCAGCCCGAGAGGGGCAGGAAAAGAGGGGTCCGGTACATTTAAGGACGGCCATACCGCACTTACCTCTGGCCAGGGGGTCCTCAGTCACTGTTTCCTTTGGCAGCCAGCTGGGCCAAGTCCCTTGGGTTCCTTTCAAGTTCAGGGATCCAGAGACCAGCAGCCACTGCTGGCATTCCCTATTCAGGAAGGCAGGCCTGGGTTCTGCAGTGGCTTACCTGCCAAAGAACCAGGCCTTCACGGGAAAGGTCATGTTGGTCTGAATGTACCATATCCTCAGCCTGTTCCCCTTTCAGTGGGCTTTCATGCTGATTCAACAGTCAAGAAAAGTCACCCCATAGCCCCAGTTTTTGCTGACTGCTCACATTGGAATTTATAGCGAGAGAACCGGTGAAGAAAAACACCTTTGTTCGGCCCCTGGTGCAAATATAGCAGTGAGGATTTTGCCTACACCAGCCACCGGAAGGTACGGGTACTTGTGCAAAAAGAAGCAAGAACCCATCTTGTAGGGAGTGATGGGATGGGCTCGGATTCTCTCAGCTGAACTGAGCGTGGAACTGAAAACCTTCAGGGTGTTCTGGTTATATATGAACAAGAAGACTTCTAACCAGGCTCTGTGTTTTCTCTTCTCTGGGTGGGTAGAAGGGGTCCTAGGGTTCTGTGTGCAGTGGTGAGATGGGCCAGGCAGTGTTATTGCAGCCGTGCAGAGCCTCCTGTGGGGAGTTCGCCCTTTAAACGCGAGGGAGGAAAGCAGGGGGACGGTTTCCCACCAGGGCTGCAGGTGTGCTGGGGCATGAAGATGAAATCAGTTGTTTGCAAAAAAAATAATGTCTTTAAGGTTTTGCAGGGCAGGTAGTGTCAATTAAAATCAGTTCATCAGAGGATTTTTAGTCAGTCCCTAGGTTCGCATACGAAGAGATGTGATTATAAGTAATGTGGCTGCTTGTACAAGCTGCTCAGGAAATCGGGTCATTACCTTGTAATCAGATGTGTGGGTTTAGATACCTGGGAAACAGTCTGAAACACCACCGCCTCAGGTGCCTGTAGGAAAATTGGAAACTGCCCCCTGAGCCCAGGTAGGATCACCTCAGACATTGTATTTACAACCTCAGGGATTGTATTTAATCTTCTGTAGTGCCACTCCACCAAAGCCCTTCTCTCACCCCCGAAACAGAATGGGGTAGAGCGTTTTATTCAACAGAAGGTGAGTATCTACTCTGAGCTGGGTGCTGGGGATACCGTGGTAAAAAGGATCAGCCTCATAATTTACTGGGACCACTGCAGAATGAAATGTAGGGCCCCATTGTTTGAAAAAGCAGGGCAAAGTGCCATTAAAACTAAAACATAAAGCACTTTCTTTTCTTCCATGGTCTCTCTGTCTACCTGTCATGGTGTTTTTGTTTGCTATTGGATGCCATGCACCCTCAGGTATGGAGCTGCTCCCAGGGCAAGTACAGTGCAGACCCTCATAGGCTTATGGGGGCCCCACCCTGCATCACGGCACACACACAGCCACCAGCTGCTGGGTCCCCTTCCTGCCAGTCACCTGCCCGATGCACTGTGTCTCACCCGGGGGAGGGGAGTTGAGCCAGGTAGCTCCCTGTCGCATGGGCCTGCAGCCCTAATCCACAGCTGATGGATGAACTCCAAGAGTATTACAACCAGTATGCCAGGATGTGCTTGGCCCACTACACATACTGTGGAATGGCCAGCCTGGGGCAGGGACCGCCACCGCTCTGCCCTGCCCCAAGATGCCACAGGCGCACACACACAGGACTCCACTGCTCCCCTTGCCCAGTCCCTAGCAAGGGTGAGGTCAGCAGCAGAGGCAGGGAGGAGGAGGTCACGCAGGGCCCCGGGGACTGCTCATGAGCCGAGTCTCCAAGCTCCCGGCACATGTCTGATGTCCCATCAGATTTCACTTACAATATGCAAATTCACAGATGGAAGTATGGGAAGTTTCAAGACAGTGACCACAGGATATTAAGCCCCAGGCACAGGACCGATCTGAGTGCATGAAGCCAGCCCCTACAGGAATAAAAGAGAAAGATAGTCAAGAAGACACCTACCCTGCGTCCCTTCCAATGAATATATTTTCTACTAAGGTAAGAAAGAAACAAGGAGGCCAGGGCAGAGAAAGACCAAGAAGGTGACAGACTCTTAGAGATGGTAGGCAGGAGGCACCTTGGATAACAGGTCATTTAAACTGAGACCCAGCTGTGAGAAGGTGGCAGCCAAGGGAAGAGTGGGGAAGAAGGTTGTTCTAGGCAGAGAAAAAGGTATGTGCAAAGGCCCTGAGGCCAGAAATTGCTTGGCTTCTTGTTGAAACTGAAAGCAGGTGCTGTGGCTGTGGCTTGAGGATTGACAAGGGGAGCAGCATGGGAGAAGGTGGGAAAGATCTAGAGGAGTATTTGGGGACAAGCTAAGTTTTGTTCCTCATAGCCCCCTTTTCCTTAAATAGTACCTGTGTCTTCGTACACCTCATTCTCTTGGGTTAATTCCTGCCTATAAGGCTCAGCTTTTTTACCCCAGGGAGACCTGAAAAGAGGAGAGTTTAGATTTTTTAGTTTGTTTCCTTCAAAGGGGGATTTCATCTAGTAGCTAGAGTACCTGTCAGCACATGTGTTGACAATTAATCTAAAAATCAAACCACACTTCGTGCTTTCTCATTTGCCCCTGTGAAATAGGAAAGGCAAGGGCCTCCATCACGACCTTATTGAAAAGAGCTTATCTAAAATTGGGGAAAATCAGCCTGCAGTAGATATCTGATGTGGTTTTTTGCTGCACATAGCTGTCAGATAAGAAGATGCTTTCTGGGGTTCTCATTAGGTGAAGTTTCTGGGAGGCCTTCCTTCTGTTGTGAAATGGACTCAGAGGTGAACGATTCAAGCTGTGAGCAATAAAAGGCCCCGCTTCTGGCAGAGAGGGTGACGTCGTTGGGAAAGTCAGATGGGTTCCAAAAATTGTGTGCACTTGTTTAAACAGCGACACAGATTACTCAGCTTACACAAAAGCTGTTTTTAGACACTTGCAAAATTCAGGATGGTGAATGTTCCGGCTGCTTAATGGGGCGCATTTGTTCCGGATTTGCCAAAAAAAAAAAAAAAAAAAAAAAAAAAAAAAAAAAGAAAGAAAAAGAAAAGTACAAGAAAGCTTGAGGGTCACAAGAGAGCACAGCTCTGAAATGGCCTGGACGGTCACAGCAGCAATTAGCTGGGATCAGGTAATTGGGACATCTTCATCTTGCGGAGTATAATCAAGTGATTAGTCCACCTCTCAGAAAACATGGAAAGGGAAGACAGCCTTCTCTTGGGACTTGTACAGAGAATGTATGAAATGACAATTTAGGTTCCTCTGCTACATTATTTAAGTACTTATTGTATTGGCGTTATTTTCCCAGTGGTTAAAAAAAAAATCATTTGTTTTCTTTTTAAGGAAGAACATGACCTTCTAATCATAAGACAAAATTAAAATATTACTTAAATTTGGTTAAAGAAAAATTTTTTGAGAACTCCCTTGAATTCCAAAATCTGAAACTGTCACTTTAGACACATCTCTATAAATTTTGAGGCATTGAAGTTACTGGAAAAAAGTAAAGCACAGTGACATGTAGATCTCTACCTTTTAAAAGTCAATTAATATTGTGGAATTTTTGTATTATATGCACTCTGAAAATCCATGTGATTCCCACACAGAGGAAAAATGTTGACTATTTCTATGTTTTAACCAGTTTGTTGGTGGGGAGGCAGGGGGCAGGGCGGTAGTATAAAAAACAATGACCACCAACTTCGGAGCAAAAGACATTAACCAGACAAGGCACATTTAGTTTATAATAGGTTTGAGGCTATTTCTTAGGGTTGATTTATTCATATCTTTCTTTCAAAATATTTAGCTTGCCTGATGTGAAATAAAACATGTCTGATGATCCTGCTTAGATGTTACTTATGCCAGTCTGCTTCTGGTAATTTCACAAATAGTCACAGAACAATATATCTCCCAGCTCTGCCCCCCAGATGAGCCAGTGCTACAGGGAGGAAAGTTTCACGGACTGGATAAATTAAATGTGTGGCTTTTTTTTCCTTTCTTTTTCTACTGTGGCAAAATATAACTTAACAGTCACCATTTTAACGAGTTTTAAATGTACAATTCAGTAGCATTCATTACACGCACGGTATTGTACGACTATGATCACCATTTCCCAAACAGTCTCATTATCCCAAACAGAAACTCTGTAACCACTAAGTAAACGGAAGGCTTTTTTCGTTGCTTGGATTAATAGTGTTTTCGGAAAATCATATCCGTCCGCCCAACGATCTTTTGTCTCTCACCTCGTGCTCGTCTGCAGTGCCTTGCCAACTCTAAAGCCGTGGAAATCCCTATCTGTATACTTGGGCCTGGATTGTAATCCCACCCCTCCCATCCATGGGCTCTTACACAGCCCATAGAATTTGGAGTTATTACCCGTCAGAGTTAGATTCAAGCTGTTGACCTAAAAGCAAGCCATTCCCAGCCACCGGCATCTCCCAGACCCCACTGTCGGGTAATGTGCATGTTATTTTTCCGTTTCCCTCAGCACGCACCTCGGTCCTTGCAGTGTGCTGCTTCCCAGCTTCCTGTCAGCTTGATCCACTTACCTTCCGCTGATGAAGATAAAGTTTTTTTGCACAAAAGCTGCTCAGCCACATCCCATGCTGTGTGTTGGCAAGGGCATTGGTAATAGCTTTAAAATTCACTTAAAGAAATTGGAAACAGTGAGTCATGTACAATCACTGCCAGACATGTTGTTAATTACTTGATAGAGTTGCTACATGGGCTGCCTTTTGGTTGTAATTATAGTTTTTTATCATCCTTGCCTTGCTTGTAAGTTTTTCCAAATTTCTTTCTGATGATTACAAGTGGAGACGGATAGGTTAACACACATCAGATTTTCCTGAAATTGACTTAACTTATTTAATCGTCATCCTTTGCATGCTGGCTATGTTTCTCTGAGTGCCTGCATTAAAAAAAAAACAAAACTATTTTTCGTGGTCTTACAGCTTAAAATGAACAAACATTTCCTGCTACCAGTAAGTCTGAACCTGACAAAGCTCTCATTAAGGAAGTTGTTGCAAGATTAAAATACTACCACCTATCCTAACAGTAGAGCTTAATTTTGGGGTGATGCAGTCAAACTGCGTTTGACTTCGAAGCTGCAGGCACTTAGGAACCACGCAGCGGTAGGAAAACCGCTTCTCCCCTGAAGGATCTGAGTGAAGAGCAGTATCGGAACCTCTGAAAAATCCTTGTGTCATTGGTTTGAATTCCAAAGGAGACCCATTCTGCAAAGAGGTCAGGGGAGTTTGAGGAAAGTATTTCTCATTCCATGATGATGATGTTAAAGTTTTGATTGTTCAGTTAAGTAATTCTTCACTATCCTTGTTTAACCAGTTAGGGAACTGGGACCCCATAAAAAGCTGACTTTCATCACCCACGTATATTTGTTGGAAATTGGGAAAGGGAAGAAAGGTTAGAATATGTGTCCCATCTGGCTTCATTTTAAGGTTAATTTCACTCTTTCTATTTTAATCTCATCTCACTTCCTCTAGTAGAACGTTTATGCTCCCTCTTTCCAGGGGCCTCCCATTCTGCTTAAAGAGGAAGCCCGAGCCTCCCTTATAGCAGCTACTTAGGCTTTGATGTGTGAACACAGCAGCTGAGGATCTTGCCGAAGTACAGATTCTGATTCACTTAGGCCTGGAGAGGGGCCTGAGATTCTGAGGGTCCAACAAGCTCATGGGTGATGCTGCTCCAGGGACCACACTTGACGCAGCAAGGTTCTGTGTTTCACTCCTTTCCAAGACCGCACCTTCCTCCCCTTGGAAGTCCTGCTTCATCTCTCTCTCACATTGAATACCAGTCATCTTGAAAGAACAGTCAATCCCTGCTTTCTTTCCTGACTTTCTGTGTCGCAGCCTGGCTTCTTCTCCCAACTCTCTGCCGAAGCTCTTCTGGCAAAGGACGTTGTGGGGCCTCTGCCGTCATATCCAGCAAGTACTGTCAGTTCTTACCTTACCCTGGGCCCTCTGCGGCATGTGGCCAACCACCCTCCTTCGCTGGAAAATGATCCTCTGACCTCACCTCTCTCATGCGTGCTCTGGGCAGTCGTGACTTACGCAACTCCCACATCGACCATGCGCCCCCTCCAGAACCAAGATCTGTATTGCTGCCTATCTCTGGGACATCCCTGCTCCAAAGTCAGTGCGTCTCAAACCTACGGTATATAAATCCATACTCCTCCTGTTCTTTTCTCTTCACCCTCTTCCTCACGTCCCCAGTCTTACTTAACATCACCGTCATCCACCCAGTTTCTCAAGCTACAAATCTTGGAGGTGTTCTGGGCTTTCCTTGCCCACCTACCTGTCAATTCCTTCCAGTGCTGACTTCATATTGTCTCTCGTGTCCATCCTCTCCTCTGCATATCCAGCCTAAACTCCCCCGCCGTTACCTTTGCCGTGACTATTATAGCTCCTTCCTTCTTCCCTCCCTCCCCTCTGTTTTCTCCTTTGAATCCTTTTTCTTTTCTTTTTGTTTTTACGGTACGCGGACCTCTCACTGCTGTGGCCTCTCCCGTTGTGGAACACAGGCTCCGGACGCGCAGGCTCAGCGGCCATGACTCACGGGCACAGCCACTCCACGGCATGAGGTATCTTCCCGGACCGGGGCACGAACCCGTGTCCCCTGCATCGGCAGGTGGACTCTCAACCACTGTACCACCAGGGAAGCCCTTGAGTCCTTTTTTGAATACTACCTGCAAGCACTAAATCTTTTCTAAAACCCGTATCTGACGTATCTTTACCTTGTGAAGAAAGGCTCTGCTGGTTGCTATACAGTGCCAGTTACTTAGCCTGGCGTCTGGGGCTCTTCCCAGCCTCTCCTATAGCCCCCACTTCCCTCTCTAGCCTGCTTTCACCCGAACCTCACACACTAGCCGTCCTGTGTCCCAAGTACATCCGAACGTCCTGCCTACGTGCCTTTGCATCCACTGTCTTCTCCGTCTGGGATGTGCTTCCTAGCCTTGCCAGTTAAATCCAGCTCATCTTTCAACCGATGGCGTTGCACTTTTCAGTTCTAGAAAAGGGACTAAGAGGATGGACTGTCTGTCCATCCTCCAAAAACAAATCAGGGAAGAGCAAAAGTGGAGAGATTTCACTGATACCTCTGGAGCCTATGTGGGTCATAGTTCGCAAATACCATTTGCTAGTACCTTTTCCACCAAATTCTTGATTGGACCATTGTTCCAAGTCAGTAGACGCTCCAGTGGTTGGTAGACAAAGTTACGTTTGTAGCTTCATCCTAAATTCTTCCACATGGTTTTTTCCCGAAGGCTCTGTGTTGTGAATAACGTGATCAACAAGTTTATCACCCTCACTTTATAGCATGTGCAATTGACTTATATCACCTCCGCATTTGCCTTTTTTTTTTTTTTTTTTAATAATTCTTTATTTATTTTTGGCTGTGTTGGGTCCTCATTTCTGTGCGAGGGCTTTCTCTAGTTGCGGCAAGCGGGGGCCCCTCTTCATCGCGTTGCGCGGGCCTCTCACTATCGTGGCCTCTCTTGTTGTGGAGCACAGGCTCCAGACGCGCAGGCTCAGTAGTTGTGGCTCACGGGCCCAGCTGCTCCGCGGCATGTGGGATCTTCCCAGACCAGGGCTCGAACCCGTGTCCCCTGCATCGGCAGGCGGACTCTCAACCACTGCGCCACCAGGGAAGCCCCGCATTTGCCTTTTAAAGAAAAGGTATGTATATATTGGCCTAATTACATGACACCTACATCACCCAGGCAAGAGATAGTGACAGGAAACTTGAAAGAGCGTTATGGTAGCATGATAGCATCTGGTGAACTAAAAATAAATTTCTCCTACTCTGTAAACACTTGAGCATCGAGAATCTGGGGCACATGTCTTCTGTGGGGTGACCGACAGCGCGGTGAAGACGTGGTTGATGGGGTATCCTGCTTGCACACGTGCATCTAGCTGAAATACGTTATGCCAGCTGCTCTTTGTCGCATCTTCATCACGTTGACTGTACACGTGGGGAAGAAGTGAGTTCCAGAAAGCACATCTCTGGTTTCTTATGGACTGCTTCGAAGTGAAGCTCTTCCCTTAATCCTGGTAGATTTTTCTTGGTGACTTTCTCCATTTAGAGCGCTTTGATCAGCCACCTAAATGCCTGATATCTCTATGACAGTCAGAGCCATCTTTTCTTCTTTAGTTGGCCTTCTCTGAAGTAGAGAGAAAGTGCCATCTTTAGAGTACGATGCAAGGGCAAGGTATGCGTGTTAGTTGTTTTCTGTTCTCTAATGCTGGAGAGCTTAATTTACTCGCAAATATGGAACTATCAATAGCCATTTGCTAAGCCCTGTGGTGTCCAGAGAAAAATCATGCAAATGTGCTGAGGAAAGTTGAAGAACGATGCTTATTTTACACTGATCCAGGGCATGTAGGACAGCTTCTGAGTCTGTCCTGCAGAAAGACAGGATATAGTCTATCCTCAGAAACAGTGTAGGCTTAAGACCCCTTAAACGCTATATTACTATGGAATGGTGCCTGGTGGCAACCCAGGGTCCTTTACTCTTACTGTTGAAGGGCTTCCCAGGCTAGCCCCGTGGGTATCCTAGGACATGACCCCACTCCCTGGGGTGTCTTTAGGTACTTAGTTGACCTTGCTCAGGGGCAATCCCAAAACTGATGAACTTTCTCTTAGTGCATTCCATGGGTACTTTAGGGCGTACAACGTTTTTGTTCTGTTTTTTTATTCGTTGTTATTTTTTAAATTAATTTATTTTTATTTTATTTACTTTTGGCTGTGTTGGGTCTTTGTTGCTGTGCACGGGCTTTCTCTAGTTGCAGCGAGCGGGGGCTACTGTTCATTGCAGTACACGGGCTTCTCATTGTGGTGGCTTGTCTTATTGCGGTGGCTTGTCTTGTTGCGGAGCACGGGCTCTAGGCGTGCGGGCTTAAATAGTTGTGGCTCACAGGCTCAGTAGTTGTGGCGCACAGGCTTAGTTGCTCCGTGGCATGTGGGATCTTCCTGGACCAGGGCTCGAACCCGTGTGCCCTCAGTTGGATTCTTAACCACTGCGCCACAAGGGAAACCCACGCACAATGTTTTGAAAAGAGAAGTTGAAGACCGTTGGAAATGTCATTTAAAAACATCTCGAATGCTTTAAGGAACTAGATGGTAAATGTGTGATTTGGCCATTGTGACACAGCCTAGAAGAGTGATAGCCACCACTGAGGCAACCTGGAAAGGGTGTATCCAGGCTGCAGGACAGTAAGAAACCCCGGATCGTGCAGGGCTTGCCCAGATGCTCAGAGTGCCTTTAATGGGCAGTTTGTGGCTCCCGAGCTCAGTGGGTACCCATGTGTCCAGTTGTTTGTCTTGTAGGAGATATAGACTCCTATCAATCAAAGCTTTTTATTAAGTTGAATTAATTGTCTTTTCTTTATTCTTTGTTTTTTTAAGGTAAGAGGAGGAGATTGTTCTCCGAAGTAATACACTCCTGGGCGGGCATTATATTCTGCTTAACCTCTGGCATATCTGATCGCTACACACAGTCCTGTGTCAGAGGGTTCAGAAGCCCATTAGAAGCCCTGTAGCAATAAGAACTTTGTGCATAGTGGTGAATAGCACAGGTTTCAGGGTCAACACAGACGGGGGCCAGATCCCAGCTCTGCCGTTTACTGCACTGTTGTGACCTTGGGCAAGTCACTTACCCAAACCGTATCACCCAGGTGTAAATCAAGAATAATACAAGTCTAGAGATTATCATATTAAGAGAAGTAAGTCAGACAGAGAAAAACAAATACCATACAATATCGCTTATGTGTGGAATCTTAAAAAAATAATGATACAAATGAACTTACTTACCAAACAAATAGACTCTCACACATAGAAAACAAACTTACGGTTACCAAAAGGGGGAAAGTGATAAGTTAGGAATTTGGGATTAACAAATACACACTACTATATATAAAATAAACAACAAGGACCTACTGTGTAGCACAGGGAACTGTATTCGATATGTTGTAATAACCTATAATGTAAAAGAATCTGAAAAAGAATACATATATTGATATATGTGTGTGTGTATATATATATATATACACGCACACATATAACTGAATCACTTTGCTGTACACTTGAAACTAACACAACATTGTAAATCAACTATATACTTCAAATTAAAAAAAAAGAATAACACAAGTACCTGATTCACAGAAATGTTAGAGGTGAGATAGCGCGTGTAATTAAGCAGTCAGCAACCCCAAGAAAGTGAGATACAGAAGTTGCTTGTCCTCTTTTCATGATGACGGAGAAGATGTGGGACATGGGGTTAAGAAAGCAGTACGTCTCCAGGGCCAGCAGCCACTAGAAACACCCTGAATTAGGAGCAAGGACCTTCTGTAGGACAGCACTTGTTTAGGCTGATCCATTTCCGGTTGTGCTGGATGCCAGGGGTGCAGATGAAGGAAGGAATAGCGCCCCGCCCCACCTATGAAGGAGCACACAGTGCCGTGGGGAGAGAGGTGGAAATATCACCGTCCTTCTCGCTGAAGGAAGTGCCTTTACAGAGGCCAGCACCGTGGGTCAGAGGGTGGGGACAAGGTCCGGGGAGAGCTTTCCAATCAGACTTGAGAAGCTGAATTGAAGCAGGTTCCTGGAAAGAATAGAGAGTATGCCATCAGCATGGTTTCGAGGAGAGCTAGACAAAAAGAGATCCGGCCAACGCTGGGAAGCCTTTCTGAGCAGAGAGCCCCGTGTGTGCCGAGGACCAGAGGCTTGAGCCTGCTTTTCCTGCAACTTGAACTGACACGTTTCAACAGAGGCAGGACAGGGAGGGTCCAGTGGGCTGCAGGACAGTAAGAAACACCGGATCGTGCAGGGCTTGCCCAGATGCTCAGCTCCGGGAGGCTTGTACCTTTTCAGACTCCAGAGCCTGTTGGCCACAGTTTTGACCACAGTGGCTGCAGCCCTGCCAGACCTTAGGCTGGCCTTCGTGCCCAGTGGTTTTGGGATCAGGGCGCTCTCTGACGGGCAGCCACCAGGGCCAAGGGAAGACACGTGTTGTCTGGTGAGAAGAAGTATTAATAGAGTTATTAATAGTGAGTCCCTGGCCTCAGGTCTTACCCTGAGGATGGTGGTTTGAATGTCTCCGTAATTGGATTGCCCCCAATAAAATCCCATTACAAACAACAGGGTTTATTGGAACACCTGGTGCCAGCATCTCTGTTGGAAATTGTGTTCCATGCGCTACACTCTCCCTTGCACCTAACCTGATTTTCCTTCGCTTCCTCCCGTCGTCTCCCCATCCCGTTCAGTCTGTCCCTCTCCCTTTGCCAAATAACACCCCGCACAGCCAGGTTTGAATCACAGCTCTTGTTTTTTAGTGAATATGTGAGAGCCCACGACACTTGTGAATATTGAGTTGAGCTTACCACATAGTGACTCGGGAGCCTGGCAGGGTGCAGGAGGGGAGACAGGGTTGCTTTGGGTCACTCCATCCATCTGGCGATGCTGGCCGAGGAAGGGGAAGGGAAGGGCTGGCCCTGTTGGTCCAAGCTCTCATCACAGAGACCGTTTCCAAGCACTCGCTGGCGGCCACACAAAGGGGGATCCACTTCTCAGGCTGAGCCCACACACGGATCTCGGGTGTGAGTAATTCCACCAGGTACCTGCCCTGGGCTACATATAGCAGGCTGGGGGATGACTTCCCCCCTGGAGTTCTCGGCGAGTTGTTGGATGTAGCCCAGCAATGGAATAACAGTGGAAAGGGAACTCACTGGGTTGACTGTGGGAAAGTGTATGCTGGCTCAAAGGAGCCCCTCCACGAAAGAGAGGCTCTCGCTCGGGGCTGGGTTCTGCTAAGTGTTCCCTTCCGAAGTCGAAAACACCAGTAAACAGAAGGGATTTAGCTTCTCCTCCTTGAGGGCTGAAGGAGCGTGGATGCTCTGAGTGGCAGTTTTATTTGAAGTTGCTGTGTTACTTTCATTGACGATGATAGTATCATAAAGAAAGGAGATCTGAAAAAGCCAGGGTCTTTTTCAAGCTGCCTGAGCTCAAAGGGGCAGAGAACTCTTGAAGGTAGAATAGGATTCAGGCCACATTTCTTCTCTTTCCGTTGCACAAATGCTGATGATAAATGAGTCTCCATGGTGAACCGATGTTCATTCAGTGGTGAATTATATACAGTCTAAGGTTCTGCTCTGGGGATAACAGCTATACATCGATTAATCGATTCTGACAAAATCACATGTTGGTCAACATGTGATTTTGAAACGATATCAGTAGGCAGTTTCTGTTAATCCCTATTAATCTTAGAGAGATTATAACCCCACCTGGGATGCACTGAAGGAAAAATGCACTGACCCATCTGGGTCAGAGGGCTGGCCCTCTCTTTGTTTAAAATCCTACCGCTCCTGGCGAACCCAGGAACAGAAACTCTTAGGTTACAGTTTCTCTGGAGGTTCAGGATGTGGCCAGAGTGATGCACATACACCTCTCTCTGCTTTGATTAAAGAGAGCCATGATTTAGTGACTCACCACAATGCACTCACTGCAATTAGCCAATTCCATGGCTAATTCCCATTAGCCAGTGCTCTAAATGTCATTGATATTCGATAAATTTTTACACCAGATAAAAACCTTGATTTGTTATGGGCTTTTGTTGATAAGTCATTTCTTTCATTATTCTTTAATGTTTGAGAATACTTTTGGAGCATTAGGAAATTACTCTTGGCTCAGTCAGCAGCCCACATGAAGGGGGTTTTAATGTAAAGAATCCAAGATCAGGGTTAATTCAAGATCGTAGACAATCCAGGAATTATTTACCTTTGCTTTTAGCCTGCTTTTTTACTTTATTTTATTTTAAAAGTCAGTACCCTTTTATTTTTTAAATTTTACTGAAGTATAGTTGATTTACAATGTTGTGTTACTTTCTGCTGTACAGAAAGTGATCCATTATACATATATATCTTCTTTTTCATATTCATTTCCGTTATGGTTTATCACAGGATATTGAATATAGTTCCCTGTGCTATACAGTAGGACCTTGTTGTTTAGCCATCCTATGTATACTAGTTTGCATCTGCTAATCCCGAACTCCCAATCCTTCCCTCCCCCTTGACAACCACAAGTCTGTTCTCTATGTCTGTGATTTACTCAGCCATAAAAGAGCAAGAAATTATGCCATTTGCTGCAACATGGATGGACCTAGAGATTATCATACTAAGCGAAGTAAGTCAGAAAGACAAATACCATATGATATCACTTATATGTGGAACCTAAAATATGACACAAATAAACATATCTACGAAAGAGAAACAGACTCACAGACGTGGAGAATAGAGTTTTGTTTATTGAAGACTGCTCTGTTAGAGTAAGCTTCCTGGGTTGAGAATGTGGGCCCTGGAATGAGAGAGACTCATGTTTGCTACTTCTCAGCTGTACGGCCTAGAACAAAGCACTTTCTCTTGCTGGACCTTGATTTCCTCCTCTGTCTAATGGGAATAATAATAATCTTGATAGCTAACATGTAGTTAGTGCTTACCATGTGCCAGCCACTGTTCTAAGTGCTTTACATGTCACTTAATCCTCATTGCAATCCCATAAGGTGCACCTGGGAATAATAAAATGGGACCTGCATAATAGGGTGTGATGTACTATTGAGATAGCTCCTGAAAAGCGTTTCACATTCTGTCTGGTACATTATAAGAACTCAGTAAACACATGGTGTCAGTGGTGGTTGTAATAGTTATCTATTGCTGTGTAACAAACAGAATGCCCCCAAATTTAGTGCTTTAACCAAAACCAAAAACTTACTATGTCACAGTTTCTGAGGGTCAAGAATCTGGGGGAAACTTAGCTGGAGTGGTTCTGGTTCAGGGTCTCTAGCGAGGTTGCAGTCAGGATGTCGACCTGCACTGTGGTCATCTGAAGGCTCAACGGAGGGTCCGTGTCCAGGGTGGTTCACTCACAGGGCTGTTGATAAGGCTTCCTCGGGTCTTCACTGGCTGTGGGCAGGAGGCCTTGGTTCCTCAGCATGTGGGCTTCTCCAGAGTGCTGCTCAGGAGTTGCCAACTGGCTTCCCTCACAGCAAATGATCAAAAAGAGAGAGAAAGAGGGAGAGTGAGCAAAACGGAAACGGCGGTGTCTTTTATAACCCAGTCTTGGAAGTGACATACCATCGCTTCTACTGTATTCTGGTAGGCACACAAAACAGCTCCATCACAATGTAGGAGGTGACTACACAGGGCCGTGCATACCAGGAGGCAGGGGTCGTTGGGGCCATCTTGGAGGCTGACTACCACCGTGGTGTTTGTGCATTTCTAAGTACTACATCGAATCACTTGCCAAACCATAAAGATGGGAAGTTGACCAGAGACCCTAGGAAAACTTCTCCAGACTTAAGGATTTGCTGCCGAAAGAGTACTAGCCTGACCAGTCATGATATGGTTCCATTGTATAAGTTCAGTGCAACCACCGTGCATGTGGGGGGAGTATTTCTGGTGACTTTTTATTTGCATACCCAGAGATGGTACCAAACACTTGTGTTGGCCCCTCTGCCGTTTGCTCGCCCTGGCTTTTATTTTAATATTCTGGTACATATTTTGGTTTTTTTTGATCTCCCGCCACTGCAGGCACAGCTCATCTTACAGTCGGCTCTAAAAGCATATCGCAACCCCTAGGTAAAGGTTCATTTCACTACAAACTGGCTGAAGACCCAGAGTGTTTCCCCCCAGTTTCCTGGGGACAGATTCCCTGCAGTATTCCTTTAAACGGATTTTCTGGCCTTTCTCTCAGGCCTGCATCTGACATTTTCTCAAGAAAGTTTATTTTTTAATTTACAACTTTGAGAGGTTTATTTTATGAGACGGGTTTTATGCAACAAAATATAATGGGTTCGGGGCGGGGCAACCCTATGAATTTGAAATTGACTGCCACGAGGAGGAATTATTCATTTCATTTGTAGGAGAAAAATGACAGCTCACATGAAAGTAGGAAGGTTTCAGGTCTCAATTCAAGATGGAACAAATCACCTTTCATAAGTCAGCACGCTTGGTGTTTTGTATTTGCCATAAATATCCATTTGCGAGGCTTTGGAAGGATGTGACGAGGGTGTGAGCTCTCGGTAGACGATTATCACAGGGGCCACTTGGCTAAAGGGGCCTTTCGAATTAAAACAAAAGACGAGGAAGGCTGCTGCCTCATCACAGCATCAGAGCTTGGAATCAGATGGGCACGTCTTTATTCTCTTTCTTCTTGCTAGAGCTCGTGATCCCTTCAGTGTCTCAAAAAGAAGATGCTTGGATACTTGATGCCTGGTTTGCTCATTCTAATAACATAATGGTGAAATATTAACTTATCAAAGTGCTGGAAGCTTTAATAACCATTCTGCCCTGAGTCTGAGCAGAAAGGACTGGAAAAATCGCCGTGCTCCCATCTTCACCCTCACACCCCACATCACTCCATTAATTTCCAGGCATCGCCCTTCATTAGCGACCCCGTGGCTGAAGGACTGTGTTATGAGGCTGCAGGGTCATGAACCACACCATCTACCCCTTGGTTCATTTCACAGCTTGCTCCTTTCTTAATGCCGCACGGCTCATTTTCCCCCCTTCACTTGGCGAGAGGGACCTCTCCCAGGGCTTGAAATGGATGGGTCTCCCGCTGGCCCTCTTTTGTTTAATGCCTCTGTATTCTCTGAGCTTAAAAGTGTACACCGTTGCCACGAATTTGAGGGTGTAGAGCATTTGCTCTACACCCTCACCACCAATGAAGTTTGGATTGCAAAGAAATTATGGGCCTGCAGTGTTTTAATGTAGGCGATTTTCCAGTGAAGATGGAACACATGAGGATGACCTTATTATTGAGTAAATTTACCTTCATGTGTAAACCCCATCGTGGAAGATGGTATTTGGTGAGTTTAATCTGCTCTGTCTTTTTTCATAAATAAGGTTTAATTATGAGATGTGATTGTTTTCCCACTGAATACCGTGGATAGCAGTCTGCCTTAGAAATCCCACGTGTATAAAATAAACTTCCAAAGCCGATAAAACCAGCGAGAGGGGGCACACCTGATAAGCGCTGGGATTTCTCCCATCTGTTTGGGTGGTAAGCTGTGTTACCTTTGACCTTTTTCTTGGCTGATCAGCAGGCTGGGGAAGACTGTAGCCATGCCTAAAAGCGCCTAGTGAGGTGGCAGGGGGAGCAGAAGTAAAGTTTGTTTTCCCATAAAAGAGGTACTAGGTGCGTACGGCAGTGCTTCGGAAACGCCAAGGAAACAGGGTAGCATCGTGATAAAGGACATGAACTCGACAGCCAGGCAGGCTTGGGTTTGAATCCAAGCTCTAGTGCTTTAGTAGATGTGGAACTGGCTAGGAGCTTCAAACAGCAAGCTTTGTTCCATCACACAGTTTGTGGATGTCAGGAGCCCGGCGTGGCTTAGGTTCTGAGTAGCTCTGGTTCAGCATCTCTCACAAGGCTGTAGGCAGGTTATTGGGGGCAGCAGACATCTGAGGCTTGGATGGGGCTGGAGGTTCCACCTCTGAGCTCATGGCCATGGCCCTTGGCAGGAAGCCTCAGTTCTTTACCCCATGCGTCTGTTTGTGACATTTTTGCCGGATTCCCTGAGAGCAGGTAATCCAAGAAAGAGAAAGAGAGAACGCCTAAGACAGAAGCCTTAGTATCTTCTATGCCCTAATCATGGAGTGACATCCAGCCACTTTTGCCACATTCTGTTGGTTACACAGACCAGCCATGGTGCAGTGTGAGTGGGAGAGAACTGCAAGCGTGTGAGTACCACACACAGACCGTTGGGACCTTGGCTACCACAACCGGCCAAGTTACTTAACTTCTCTGAGCCTCCATTTCTTCTTCTGTAAAATGAAAAACAATACTTACTTCCAAGGGTTATAGTGAATATTGAATTTTAATGAAAATGCTTAGTACGTCATTGGACTCCCGATAGACTCTCAATATTACGTATCATCTTTATCATCATCATCATTGTCAATACCTACCCTGTAACTTTCTGCAGTGTTCAAATGGGCCTGTATATCTCCAATTTCCGGGGTTTTTCAGTTCTTTGCCATGAATGATCCTCCCACTTCTTTGGATTTCATTCTCTCTTTTGGCCGCACACAATTAGAACCCACCAGAACGTCAGTACCTAAAGTCAGATGGCTAGCCCTGCTGAGTCTTTGCTGGCTGCCAGAACCTTCACAATATGGCTAACGGAAGAATTCGCAGAGAACCTGCACAAAACATTGGTCATTAAAACAATGAGAAAAAAATCTTTTACAAGAGTTTTTGGTCCAAAAGCTAATACTGGAGTTTGAGAAAAAGAGGACAAAGGGCATAGAAAGTAATAGTGGGAAGTTGTAGAATATGCTCTCGCTTACTAAACAGAGACCGACTCCCCTTTAAGGATCTGATAAGGATCTTTGGACCTTCTTCCTGGAGTAAAGGAAGAAGTTTTTTCCTTTCTTTGTTCACACATCCAAGTTTGCATAGGATTTTAAGAGTTTCCCAGCTCCCACCCATTCCCTCCAGGTAAATCAACTCAATCTTTATAAAAAGAGCAGTGATGTAGTAAAGGCCTAGTATGTCACGTTTCACTTTTTATCTAAAGCGAATAGCAATTAGGTGTGCCTTAAACACATCAAATCATCACTTATACAGCCACGTGTATTAGACTTTTGGTGTTTTTGACAATTTACTTGCTACTCCAGCTTTCTGAACGATGCCAGCTCCCCATAATTTGTTTTTCCCCACCATGATGTAATCATTAAGTTGCCGTAATGAAGATTGAAGGTTTAATAATGGAAAGTGTTACAAATTCCAATTTAATCATTCCTAAATTGATTAGTGACTTTCCCCAAATGCCTGGCCGTGGAAAACCAGAGGTCTAAGAGAGACAGAGTGCTGTAGTCCGAGTTTGATAAATGGAGCTTTGGTGCAGCTGTAATTGAGTTATTGAATTTACTCCTCTTCCAAATGATGTTTGCATTGTCTCCGCCATATGTGTTGAGGGCCAGAGAAAGGTCATTCGAAGCTTCAGACTGAGGGCACGCATGGGTTACAGCGGTTTTGAACAACACCATCAAGGTTAGTCAATTAAGAGAAACACCCAGGGCAGGGCATCCCAGGGCCTCCTGCTACTGAGCGGTCAGTGGCAAAATCCCAAAGGCCTATTTAAAAAGAGTCTGAAGATGCTGTAAGTAAATGTCTACTCTTGGCCTCGGGCTGTTTAGCCCCTGACAAATGACATGGGTGAGTCCCTGCAGGCGGATTTGAAGGAAAGGACACCTATAAACAAAGCCGTTGCCCTCGGCTCTGACAAAGGCAGAATTGAAATCATCCAATAGCAGCGCCAGCCTAGCCCACTGCATAGGAGCTATGTTGATTTCTGCATTGCTTCCTATTGCCAGATGGGCACTTTTTAACTTTCCACCTAGATTTTTCTCTGCAGCCGTCTCTTAAAGACAGCAGATCAGCGTTATACTTCAAGAAATTTCGCGAACAGTTTTTTTGTTTTTGTTTTCTTCCCTGCAGCCCACTAACTTATCCCCATTTTTTGTCCGCATTCCAGGTGGGTGTACATACAACAGGAATGCCCCTTGTGTTTCTGTGTTTTGTAAATAGTCTTCCTTTTTCTCTGAACCTATTTATATAGCTGTCTTACAATAGAAATTTTACTCTAAGATGTGATTTTTACAGATCCCTTAGAATTCATGTGTATAAACCTTTGAGATCTTTGGGGCGAAAGCCAGGAGGCTGTTTTGCATGGGACTTAGGAGAGACGCACCTTGAATGTGTGCATGGAAGTGGTCAGGAAGCGGCGAGCAGCCAGTGACAGACAGCAAGGAAGTCCCAGCCTCCTTGAGAGCAAAACCAGAGGCGAAGGCTGACTGGGGCCCAGCTGTCAGCTGGCACAGTGGCCCTGTGGCTTCATGGCTGTGAGCCAACATGTGCATATGGCCAGCACAACCCAGTGACAAGCCACCCCAGGAAACTCAGTCTGCTCTACACTCATACAAATACAGTATTCTAGAACCCCCCTGAAAACACACCATATGCATTTCTCCGAAACTGCCAGTGGATTAATTTGCGAAACATAGATACTCTATTAAGTTTCCAAGGGCTGCCATAACACTTGTTTCCTTTGCCCATTAAATCACAAACTGGGTGACTTAAAAAAGAAATATATTGGGGCTTCCCTGGTGGTGCAGTGGTTGAGAGTCTGCCAGCCGATGCGGGGGACACGGCTTCGTGCCCCGGTCTGGGAGGATCCCACATGCCGCGGAGCAGCTGGACCCATGAGCCATGGCCACTGGGCCTGTGCGTCCGGAGCCTGTGCTCCGCAACGGGAGAGGCCACAACAGTGAGAGGCCCGTGTACCGCAAAAAAAAAAAAAAAAAAAAAAAGAGAGACTTAGTGTGAAAAAAAGAAATATATTGACTCAAAGTTCTGGAGGCTGTCAGTCAGAAACCAAAGTGTTAGCAGGGCCGTGCTCCCTCTGAGACATCTGTAGGGGAATCTTTCCTTGGCCCTTCCTGGTTTCTGGTGGTTGGCCCACAGTCTTTGGCGTTCCTTGGCTTGTAAAAGCATCACTCCAATCTTCTGGCTTTGCAAGGCGTTCTCCCTGTGTCTGTTCACATTATCTTCCCTCTTCGTTCAAATTCCCCCTTTTTATCAGGACACCAGTCATACTGGATTAGGGCCCACTCCAGTGACCTCATTTTAACTTGATTACCTCTGGAATGACCCTCTTTCCAAATAAGGTCACATTCTTAGGGATTTGGGATTAAGACTTCACCCTAATCTTTTTTAGGGGACGCATTTCCACCTATTATAGTTTAAAAAATTACAAATCTAAATTCTTCTTGTCATCTAGGGCAATTTGGAATTTATTTCTCCCAGATATTTCCATCAAAGCTGAATTTTCTGGGTATTTAAGGGAGAAGAAAAGGATGGCAGGTATTAACAATTGATCCTCAAAATGTCAGGTTGTGAGCAGTTGGTTTGGATGATTGGTTCAGTGGATCTTGGGTCCTGAATTTAGGCCCAAGTTAACCAGTTCAACTGGCTTTAGCTCCAGGTTGTAGATTTCACTCCAACCCTGCTGCCTTCTCTAGATATAGATGCCATTGTTTCTAGAAGAGCATGTCAAAGAGTGTATGAGTTATCTCTCTCCCATTTGAGAATGGTATCCACAGCACATGGCAGGCAGTGGGTGCGGCTGCAGTTAGTAATCTCAGCACTGATACCATCCTCTGATGCAGTGGTTCTCAGTGGCAGGTGCTTTTTGCCACCAGGGGACATCTGTTAA
This sequence comes from Neophocaena asiaeorientalis asiaeorientalis, assembly GCF_003031525.2. NCBI lineage: Eukaryota > Metazoa > Chordata > Mammalia > Artiodactyla > Phocoenidae > Neophocaena > Neophocaena asiaeorientalis. The sequence goes on from NW_020173397.1 coordinate 7,951,538, forward strand.
TGTCTGGAGACGTTTTTGGTAGTCACAGCTGGGGGTGGTCCTAGTGGCACCTAGTAGGTAGAGGCAAAAGGTGCTGCTAAACATCCCATAAAGTGCAGGACAGCTGCTACAACAGAGAATTATCCATCCCAAGATGTCAGTAGTGCTAGGCTTGAGGAGCCCTGCCTTAAGCCTCCAATATATTTCCATGAGTAACTGCTCACCTTCAATCAATGCGTCCAATCAGAAAATGGGTACCATGTAATAGCACTTTGTTTTTTATTTCCATCCTGCAAAGAAAACTATTGAAATCAGAAGCAGTATTTTCTAATGTTACGAAAGGGGAAAAAAAAAACCCAAAAACCCTGCAGCGTAAGTCGATAAGCATTTGATGAATACATATCCCTGTGGTATTGCGTTGCTGATAAATGACAGTTGTGGAGGAACCTGGCACTCAGGCCAGGCTTTAAACATCGAACGGCTAAAGCTTTTGGATGGCCCCTGCGTTCACTGCGCCTGCACAGTGAGCGAGCAAACAGCACTGGCGAATTTTACGCAGAGCAGATGGAACGGTAGAGCCATCCCCAAGAACGCGCCTGCCCCGCCATGTTGGAGGAATTCAGGGTCACCATGACCGCAAATAATGGGGCCTTCAAAATATGGAAAGGCTGCAGTTGCTCAGACTTAATTTATATTAAAGTGCTGAATCCCTTTTTTTTTTTTTTCAGAAAGAAAATAGATATTTGGTAGGATCAAATGCCTGGTAATCATAATCGTAATACGAATCAGACCTGAGCCAAAAGCTGACAGGCACCCTCCTACTTGATTCTCATAGCTCTTTTCAGGGAAGTGGCGATTATCCCATCTTACTGTTGCACAAGCTGAGGCTATGAGATTAGGTGACGAGTCCAAGTTTACACAGTTGGTACGTTGGCAGAGCTACTTAACTTCCTATTTGCATCAGTCAGCACAATGGGAGAGTTTGGGAAGGGGACGCTTGTAATAATTAGAGATTACTGCCTGTTGTTGAGTCATAGGTGAAGCATGATAGACACCTGTTTTCAATCCATCCCGATGGTCCTGATGCCTATTTATTTATGTATTTATTTATTTATTTTTAGCTGTTCAGAACATTTATTACTCCAGAAATGATTTCTTTGATGAGTCTACACTTAGTGGACTTTTAAAATGAAAATAAAGAAAAAAAAGACAAAACCTTGATTTGCCATAAATAAATGAGAGGTTATACGGAATTCCCTGGTGGTCCAGAGATTAGGACTTGGCGCTTTCACTGCGGGGCCGAGGGTCTTTTTTTTGTTCTGTTTTTTTATATTGCAGCTGCTTATTAGTTTTATACACATCAGTGTATACATGTCAATCCCAGTCGCCCAATTCAGCACACCACCATCCCCACCCCACCACGGTTTTCCCCCCTTGGTGTCCATAGGTTTGTTCTCTACATCTGTGTCTCAACTTCTGCCCTGCAAACCGGTTCATCTGTACTGTTTTTCTAGGTTCCACATATATGCGTTAATATACGATATTTGTTTTTCTCTTTCTGACTTACTTCACTCTGTATGACAGTCTCTATATCCATCCACATCTCAACAAATGACTCAATTTCGTTCTTTTTTTACGGCTGAGTAATATTCCATTGTATATATGTATGACATCTCCTTTATCCATTCGTCTGTCCATGGGCATTTAGGGTGCTTCCGTGACTTGGCTACTGTAAATAGTTCTGCAGTGAACATTGGGGTGCATGTGTCTTTTTGAATTATGGTTTTCTCTGGGTATATGCCCAGTAGTGGGATTGCTGGATCATACGGTAATTCTATTTTTAGTTTTTTTAAGGAACCTCCATACTGTTCTCCACAGTGGCTGTATCAATTTACATTCCCACCAACAGTGCGAGAGGGTTCCCTTTCCTCCACACCCTCTGCAGCATTTGTTGTTTGTAGATTTTCTGATGATGCCCATTCTAACTGGTGTGAGGTGATACCTCCTTGTAGTTTGATTTGCATTTCCCTAATAATTAGTGATGTCGAGCAGCTTTTCATGTGCTTCTTGGCCATCTGTCTGTCTTCTTTGGAGAAATGTCTATTTAGGTCTTCTGCCCATTTTTGGATTGGGTTGTTTGTTTCTTTAATATTGAGCTGCATGAGCTGTTTATGTATTTTGGAGATTAATCCTTTGTCCGTTGATTCGTTTGCGAATATTTTCTCCCATTCTGAGGGTTGTCTTTTCGTCTTGTTTATGGTTTCCTTTGCTGTGCAAAAGCTTTGAAGTTTCATTAGGTTCCGTTTGTTCTTGTTTTTATTTCCATTACTCTAGGAGGTGGATCAAGCAAAATCTTGCTGTGATTTATGTCAAGGAGTGTTCTTCTTATGTTTTCCTCTAAGAGTTTTATAGTGTCTGGTGTTACATTTAGATCTCTAACCCATTTTGAGTTTATTTTTGTGTGTAGTGTTAGGGAGTGTTCTAATTTCATTCTTTTACATGTAGCTGTCCAGTTTTCCCAGCCACTTATTGAACAGACTGTCTTTTCGCCATTATATAGCCTTGCCTCCTTTGTCATAGATTAGTTGACCATAGGTGCGTGGGTTTATCTTTGGGCTTTCTAACTTGTTCCATTAATCTATGTTTCTGTTTTTGTGCCAGTACCATATTGTCTTGATTACTGTAGCTTTGTAGTATAGTCTGAAGTCAGGGAGTCTGATTCCTCCAGCTCCGTTTCTTTCGCTCAAGACTGCTTTGGCTATTCGGGGTCTTTTGTGTCTCCATACAAATTTTAAGATGATTTGTTCTAGTTCCATAAAAAATGCCATTGGTAATTTGATAGGGATTGCACTGAACCTGTAGATTGCTTCGCGTAGTGTAGTCATTTTCACAATATTGATTCTTCCAATTCAAGAACGTGGTATATCTCTCCATCTGTTGGTATCATCTTTAATTTCTTTCATCAGTGTCTTATTATAGTTTTCTGCATACAGGTCTTTTGTTTCCCCAGGTAGGTTTACGCCTAGGTATTTTATTCTTTTTGTTGCAGTGGTAAATGGGAGTGTTTCCATACTTTCTCTTTCAGATTTTTCATCATTAGTGTATAGGAATGTAAGAGATTTCTGTGCATTAATTGTGTATCCTGCTACTTTACCAAATTCATTGATTAGCTCTAGTAGTTTTCTGGTGGCATCTTTAGGATTCTCTATGTATAGTATCATACCATCTGCAAACAGTGACAGTTTTACTTCTTCTTTTCCAATTTGTATTCCTTTTATTTCTTTTTCTTCTCTGATTGCCATGGCTAGGGCTTCCAAAACTATGTTGAATAATAGTGGTGAGAGTGGACATCCTTGTCTCGTTCCTGGACTTAGAAGAAATGCTTTTAGTTTTTCACCATTGAGAATGATGTTTGCTGTGGGTTTGTTGTATATGGCCTTTATTACGTTGAGGTAGGTTCCCTCTATGCCCACTTTCTGGAGAGTTTTTATCATAAATGGGTATTGAATTTTGTCAAAAGCTTTTCCTGCATTTCTTGAGAAGATAATATGGTTTTTATTCTTCAATTTGTTAATATGGTGTATCACATTGATTCATTTGTGTATACTGAAGAATCCTTGCCTCCCTGGGATAAATCCCACTCGATCATGGTGTATGCTCCTTTTAATGTGTTGTTAGATTCTGTTCGCCAGTATTTTGTTGAGGATTTTTGCATCTATATTCATCAGTGATATTGGTCTGTAATTTTCTTTTTTTGTAGTACCTTTCTCTGGTTTTGGTATGAGGGTGATGGTGGCCTCATAGAATGAATTTGGGAGTGTTCCTTCCTCTGCGATTGTTTGGAAGAGTTTGAGAAGGATGGGTGTTAGCTCTTCTCTAAATGTTTGATAGAATTCACCTGTGAAGCCATGTGGCCCTGGACTTTTGTTTGTTGGAAGATTTTTAATCACAGTTTCAATTTCATTACTTGTGATTGGTCTGTTCATATTTTCTGTTTCGTCGTGGTTCAGTCTTAGAAGGTAGTGAATGTGGTTTTTGTTCCACAGGCTGCAGGATTGTAGTTCTTCTTGCTTCTGCTCTGTGCCCTCTGCTGGATGAGGCCCTCTAAGAGGCTTGATGGGAGGACTCGTGGTGGGTAGAGCTGACTGTTGCTCTGGTGGGCCGAGCTTGGTAAACCTTTAATCCGCTTGTCTGCTGATGGGTGCGGCTGGGTTCCCTCCCTGTTGGTTGTTTGGCCTGAGGCACCCCAACACTGGAGCCTAGCGGGGCTCTTCCGTGAGGCTAATGGCAGACTCTAGGAGGGCTCGCACCAAGGAGTACTTCCCAGAGCTTCTGCTGCCGGTGTTCTTGTCCCCACGGTGAGCCACAGCCACCCCCCGCCTCTGCAGGAGACCCTCCAACACTAGCAGGTAGGTCTGGTTCAGTCTCCCCTGGGGTCACCGCTCCTTCCCCTGGGTCCCGATGAGCACACTGCTTTGTGTGTTCCCTCCAAGAGTGGAGTCTCTGTTTCCCCCAGTCCTGTCTAAGTACTGCAATCAAATCCCACTAGCCTTCAAAGTCTGATTCTCTAGGAATTCCTCCTCCCGTTGCCAGACCCCCAGGTTGGGAAGCCTGACGTGGGGCTCAGAACCTTCACTGCAGTGGGTGGACTTCTGTGGTATGAGTGTTCGCCAGTCTGTGAGTCACCCACCCACCAGTTATGGGATGTGATTTTACTGTGACCCTGCCCCTCCTACTGTCTCATTGTGGCTTCTCCTTTGCCTTTGGATGTGGGGTATCGTTTTTGGTGAGTTCCAGTGTCTTCCTGTCAATAATTGTCCAGCAGCTAGTTGTGATTCTGGTGTTCTCGCAAGAGGGAGGGAGAGCACGTCCTTCTACTCCGCCATCTTGGTTCCTCTCCCCTGATGCCTCTTATGTATAATAAATCTTGGAAAACTTGGTTTGCCCTTTACAGCCCAGAAGACAGGGTATGTGTTCACCAAACACCACCATTTTCCCCTAGACACGTACCTCATCACCATCATTTCCAAATGTGTTCTGACTCTAAGAAAAAACGTTGAGTAACTATATTTTTCAGGGTGAGGGGAGGAGAAGGGGCACTTAGCACAGGTTTATTATCTTACCGTTCTGGAAGGCAGAAGTCTAAAATATGTCTTTCTGGAGTATAATCAAGGTGTTGGCAGGGCTGCATTCCTTTCTGGAGGCTCTAGAGGAAAATCTGTTTCCTTGCCTTTTCCTGCTTCTAGAGCCTGCCTACTTGCTTCCCTTGGCCCGTGGCCCCTTCTTCCATGTTCAGAACCAGCAATGTTACGTCTGTCTTCTGTAGGCACATCTTTCTCTACCTTTTTTGAGAGCACGGTTCAGTAGTGTTAAGTATATTCGCATCGTTCTAAAACCAATCTCCAGAACTTTTTCATCTTGCAAAACTAAAACTCTGTACCCGCTAGACCACTCCCCATTCCCTCCTTGCCCCAGCCCTTGGCAACCACCATACTACGTTTTATTTCTACGAATCTGACTACTTTAGATGCCTCATATAAGTGGAATCATACAGTGTTGGTCTTTTTTTGACTGGCTTATTTCACTTGGTTTGAGATATTATATTTTAAATGAAACTTTTCTCTAACATCTAGAAATGGAAAATCAGTCATGGTTGTCATAAGAGAAGGAGTAGCCATAAAAATGAATACAATGAAAACAGCCCATGATTAGGTGCTAGCTGGGTTCTGCTAGCTCTTGGACACTCTGATGTTCTTACCTCCCTGTGAGATCAGCAGATATTAGCGGGATGCAAGATGTATCAGTAGCAGACTGAGACTCTCGCTTTTTCACACTCTGGAGGAAAGACATTGGAGAAAGCAAAACTGTCTTGTTACGTGATTCAGTGTTAATTCAACGACTGTCCTTGTACCACTTAAAAATAGTTCAGGTGCTACTGGCGTTCACCACTGGAGAACGTCAAGAAAGGAAAGAGGAAAAGGGCAGGTACAACGAATGAGCAAATGATCTCAGTGGAGAAACAGATATTGTTCCTGGAGTATTTGGAGTGTGTGTGCCATTGGGTGCATAGAAACCAAAAAGGGGCTCTGCCGTCCTTCCTTCCTTCACCTGGGCAGATTCCAGTTGATTGTCAATTGCGTGTCACCAGGAGGTGAGAGAAGTCAGTTTAATTCCCCATGAAAATTAGGACTTGACCTGACTCTGTGTCTTTACTCCGAGTACCTGGTGCTTGGAAGTGGCTAATTAATCCCTTTGTGTAACCCCCTTGAGATCACCAACCTTCAAATGGATCTGCATTCTGAGCACCGTCTCTGCACTGGGGGTCACATGGAACATCAGATGGCGACTGGCGAGAGTCGGTCCCTGCGCTCGGGCCGTAGGCGCTAAACTGTGGGTATCTTAGCGAATCCAGGATAACTTCTTGGGGACCCATTTTTTCCTCTCTTTGGAATCTACCCAGCATCCTGGCAAGAACGAATGAAACGATGCGTCACTTAACATGTGCAGGAGGAAAGGGAAAATTCCTTGTTCCTCTTTTCCTGGAAACTCTCTCTGTATTTCTGCCTAGTATTTTACCTACTGGAATATTCTTTCTTCCATTCCTTTGTTAGTTAAAGGAGAATGCAGAGATCTCACTGGGGGTTTATGGTTTTAAACAAGAATTGTTGTGATGAAGTTTTTGGAGTCACATCAAAGCAATTTGTCCCTCCCTAAAAATTCGTTCTAGTGTTTCTGTGTGTTTAGGGTGGGGATAAGGGTAAGCCCAGGACCGTCTCTAGGTCCAATGCATCTCTTAGGGTTCCCGCTTTCACTCCCACAGTGGACTCCCCACACCCAGCCCCACCTTGATAGACTCACGAAGGATTCTGTCTGGGTCCAAATCCTCGCCTTAAATGCTTTAGGGATGATGGAACACCCGGAATGTAGCCCAGTGTTCCAGGTGAGGTTTTTACTGTCATTTCATCCACCTCTCAGAGACCCAGCTGCCCTGAGTATCTTACCTTTCGTTATTAATTGGCTTTTTTTTTTTTTATGATCAGAGATTTACCGGCCCCCTAAAAGAACTCCAGGGGCCTTTACCTACTTTTATCGCACTGTCTTGTAGTCCTAACCAGAGATAACTGTTTGCTTGGGGAGAGAAGGAACTTTTGTTGGTCATTTCAGATAGGATACCATATGTCAAATTTGTAAAATCTTGTTAACAGTGTGTTTTCTTCGCGAGAGAATTACCCTCTAGTCGGGGAAAGCGGAGCTGCCAATTACAGCAGCCTCCTGCTGTGAATAAACTGGTGTTATATTCCCAGACATCAGGCTAGGCGAGGAAAGAGCCCCCAATTGCCTTTTCCTTTCTTGCCTGATAGAGCTTTAGAGTAGAGCATAATTAGCTTGACTGACAATCAGGAAAATACAGACTTCAGTATCTGTTTTTATTTTAAGGTCTTCCTGTTTTGGAGACGTACTCCAACCCCGTTCTATAATGTATTCCTTGATGTAAAAATTCAGTCAATTTACAGGGCCGGAATTTGCTTGAAATGTTCAAAAGAAAGATAAATGAATCTACCTTGTGACCCAAGAAACAGGTATATCAGACTGCAACTATTAAAAAAGAAACCATAAATCCCTGTGGCAGTAGAGCTAGTAAATTTTTTTAAGCTGACTCCTTTGGGGGGAATTTGGATCCTGCACTTTCTTAATTTTACTGGGACAGAGATATTGCTAAAGGAAAATTGTTTCTCTGGCACTAAAGACAAATAATGTGTGACAATAATTGTGAGTTCCCAGTAGCCGTTTTCTGATCCTCAGCAGTTGGCTTCATCCTTGTAATGGGGTCTTGTTCATCAACTCCGGCCCCTTCAGAGGTTTTCCTTGAAAAATGAGAAAGGGATATTTTGTTTCATTTGGGGTTTTGTTTTCCAAATGTCCTCCTTGCATTTTGCAGCCTGGAAACAAGCAACTTGGTGGATGTTCGGTCCACATCTTCTGCCACCATGCCTAAGGAAGGCGGTTTGTTTTAGGAAGGGGATGATTGATCTGAGGTGAAGGAAGGGAAATACACAAAAAAGGGGAGAGGCTGAGAGTCAAGATGCAAACACTAAAAAACACAAAAGAAAGTACACATCATCCTTCATCAAATACTTAGCGAGTGCTCAGCATATACCAGGCACCAGGCTAGGCTCTGGGGTAAAGCAGTGGATAAGACACCAACTCTTCCAGGGAGCGCTTCTATTCTAGTGGGGGAAAGAGAGGATGCATACTCTCTTCCAATATAATTAAACTCATTACAGTACAGGTAATCAGCCTGGAAACAACTTAGCCACTGAAAGATGTGACCAGGGGCATCCAGAAACCTAGCAGAGCAGAGTCTGGTTCTAGATTTTTTAAAAGAGACACCTTTTTCTAAGTTATAAATCCTCTTAGAGTAAATATCTGTATATAAAGTTTCCAGGGAATGAGGAACAGCTGGAATGAGTGGTATCACGCGAATGATAAAACGGCTTCCCATGCTCCTAGCATCCTGGGTCGTCTTGACACTGAGCAACCACGTAGCTCCCAAATACTGTCCTAGGATCAGCCTCTTCCGTCTGAGGGTCTCAGCTGCCTGCTTCTTGATTTTGCTAGACCTTCCTTCCCAAGTCTGATAGAGTAAGGACGGGCCCTGCTTGAGGTCACAGTGCAGTGAACCCCAAGAGAGCAGGGATCCTGCCAACCCCCACCCCCTCCCCATAAGAGGACCACTTCTTTTGGCGGCTTGCCTTCTCTCCTCGCAGTGTCTGCAGACCTTTCCTGCAAGCCTAAAAGTTTATCCTCGCATCTTTCTTTGCCTTTTCCTTTCCATCCTTGGTAGTCTCGACAGTGAGTAGTCACAGAGCAAGCAGAGCACCTAAAGATGGTGGAATATTTTGGTGGGTAAGCGCACAAGCTTGGAAGCAAGACAGACCTGGTGTGAATCCCAACTTTGGACGTAATACTTAGCCCTCTAAACTTTGTATTCTCATTTGTAAAAGTGTGACCAGTATTGCTTATGGAAAAAGGATGTTGAGAAATGTGATAATGTGAGCAAAGTGCTCAGCGTGGGACCTGGTAATCTGGTGGTGGCCACTTCATATGTACGCGGCTGCCGCCATTGCTGTAGTTAATTGAGAGAATGGGGCCAGCCCCCAGCGGCCCATGCAGAGGGATCAAAGGGCTTGGTTTTCCCTCGACATGCCCTTGTACCCAAACTTAAATGCTAGACTTCTTGCTACATTATGCAATAGGAAGAAAACGTCTACAACTTATAATGGAATCAGGTTCTCCTTAAAGGTTCACAAGCCCTAGAACACTTTAATGATAAAATTGTAATTTTTACACCTCTAGACCAAATTTACCATTCAGGTTTTTCTGAGCCTTCCAACTACAGGCCTGCACAATAAAAAATGGAAGGACAAAGAAAGCATTGTTTCAAATGCATAATCTGTTTGACACCTTGCTTTTTATATAATTGAAAGAACGCACACCCCAAATTACGCTGGAGCAAAAGATGATAGGTGGTATCGATGTGAAACATGAAAGACGAAGTCTAGATTTTATTTTTCATCGTTAATGAATATTGAGCAAATAAGTAGAGCATTTCAGGACCCCGGAATATATGGGATGCTGTGTATTTATTTTCTTCATTACTCTGGCCACGGTGTCACCCAGGAGTATCTCAGAGATGACAGCCAGGCAATTAAAGACAACTGTGTCCAGGCCCTGGCCCTGCCAGCGTGAATCATGGCTCTTTCTCTGGCCGCCCCACGGCTGAACCCCTGTCCTTGGGGAACCTCGGGCTGTGGGTGAGTCGGCAGTTGCTGTGACATGTACTTTTTCACACATGTGTGATGTGACTGTGGTAGGATACAGCCCCTGGCTACGGAACCATCCGGATAACTTAATGCTGTCTCCCACATCTCTCTATGAAAGAGCAAACCCATAGTCTAGGTGAAAAGTTTGGGGTTTCTTTCTCAGATTATCATGAAAACTTGATGCCTGCAGGGTGCTGGTGGGGAGACAGTGTCTCTAAACAGATGAATGAAGAAAGCCTCCTATTCTTAACAGAAGCACATTTGCTGTAATCAACACTTCATATGTTCGTGAGATGAGTTCCACTAGCACAGATCTTACCGGTGTTTATTTGCTTAACGGGGCGGGTGGGGTAGGGAAGCTAGTGTCCAAAGGATTTATTATAATATTTCTGAGGCCTCCAAATGCATACTGCTTATCCTAAGTTTATATAGCTTCCTGAATTATCTGCAAAGTTGGCTAAGAATGGGTGTGAGATACTAGAAATAAAAACTTACACACGTAACATAGGCCTGATGAAATGGTTAGCTCCTTTCAAGGCTGGCTGTTTTCACTAAAATATTATAGGGTTTAGATTTTCAACCATTTCCTAACATGATTGGATGAGACCCAGTGCTAGTGTGTGTTGGTTTACTCATTTTGAGACCCATTTGACACAAATTATAATAAGTAATAGTAAATGTAACATGAATCCGTGTATTCATGCCTAATCCATAGAGGAGCTGTGCTGAATTCACTAACTGGCTGAAAATAAGCCTTGTTAATTTGTTTCTTTGTTCTTGGTTGATTACAGAAGCTTACTAAGAGTGCGCTCACATCACATTCAATGCTAGAACTCTTCATTTAGAAAGTGTGGCATCGTAAATAAAGAAAATGATCGCGCTACAGTAGCTAGAAATCTAATATGCTCCCAGAGGAGAATTTAAAAATTTCTTAATTCGTACGAAACCTGTAGTTTCCAGCGGATTGTCAAGATAAACCAGAAGTTGAGGCTTCGGAATGTTGGTCCCATTTATTTTGGTCTTAATGATACCGACAGGTGAGGGGCTAGTTGGCTTGCCGATCGGGTCTGTGGTGATCTTCAGCCGTCATGGTGGAAAAGAAAGCTCCTTCCTGGGGACTTCGCTGGCGGTCCAGTGGTTAAGACTCCATGCTTCCACTGCAGGGGGCATGGGTTCGATCCCCTGGTTGGGGAACTAAGATCTCGCATGCCGACCGGCCAAAAAAAAAAAAAAAAAGCTCCTTTCCATGGAGGACACAACTCATAACTCAGGCACTCAGGCTCACCAGAGCGAATGTTAGCGTCGGTCGTTATGGTCCCAATCGTCATTCTCTCACCAATTGCTATTTTTTCAGTCACAGGATTCTTTGGCTGTTAATTCTCAAAACCAGCAAATTTTCTGTCACATAAAAGCACCGCAACAAAAACCCTACGCTGTATGTATGAGAATTCTAACAGTAAGAGGTTTTCCCATCTCCCGTAAACCTTGTCATCTACCTTTCTTCACTTGAAATGGGAGACGCAGTGAGCTCCAGTGGAAAAGGCGGGTGTGGACTGCACAGGCAGACATCTGGATGTGACTTTTGATTACCACATCCCAGCAGGGTGACCTTGGGCAAGTTGCCTAACTGCTCTGGGTCCTGGGTTCCTCGTCGATGACGCTGGAATAAAAGAGAATGCTTAACTCATAAAGTTATTTTGAGGGCTAAGTGACAACAGGTAGCTAAGGTTCCTAGCCCTGTGCTTAGTATACAATAGGTGTCCAGTACCTCCTAGATTGCCATTAAAACCTCAGATATGCACAAAAGTTGGAGGCAAATTACTTTAAATGGAGACAAGATTCAGAAATATCTGTGGTGAGACAGAGGACAGGCAGTTACCTGACCCTGTAAGATAAACTCATTTGCATTTTTTCAAAGCAGTGAAAGAAACTAACACTCAGATGTGGCCAGTCTCTGAAGGAGCTGTGTTGGCCTCTGATTTGGGAGCAATCAGTTGACAGCTATTATGGGCACCTGCTGGACACAGGGGTGAATCCACTCGCTAGGACCACCCCGGTGCCTCCTGTTTTCTGATCATGTTGATGGAGAAAGCGAAGCACCCCAAGGGAAACCTCAGCCAGTTGATGAGGGCCACATTTGGAGGCTCCGCTGCGTTCAGGGTCCTTAACCGAGAAAAGGGATGAAAAGCAAGGGCAGGGCATGGTTTTCCCCGTTGGTATCCAAACGCCAGGTCTCTGCACCTGAATGCCTCTCCAGTTGCCACAGCAGAATTTCTGCTGACTCTGCCCTTTCATGTCCCTGGCGTAGCAGGCACTGGGTTGGTGGGGTGATGGGAAACAGTGCCCACAAGACGGGGGGCTTGATGTGGAAGAAGCGGTCAGCAGAAGCCCAAGGGGTCGCGTGGGAGCAGCAGGCACCCTAGCAGCGTGGCTGCCCCCAGCATCCCTGAATTGTTTCCAGCTAGAGCCAGACAAGCCCACATGGGGGCCGTTCTTCACCAACAGGTACCATTTGTTCACCAACACCATTTCTCTGTTCCTGAGCCTGGATGGTTCTCGGTATGTGCGCTAAAGCCGCAACTTCTGCTCACCACCGCCCTCCGCAGAGACTTCTCCAAAATAAACTTTGTGTTTTAGTGTACTGTTGGGATTTCTATAATTTAAATGTTAATATATCAATATAAGTACCATTATTTCCTTTTTAATTTTCCCACTTCGTGTGGGGAGACCATCTTCTCAAAATCAATAAAAGGAATTCATAGCATAGAAATTAAGTCCTTTGTTATATTATTCATCTCTGTGTCTAAACTTTACATCTTGCTAGGTGGTGGTGTAGCGATCATAGCTGTCTTTAAAGCAGTGGACCTAACCTATCGAAGGATGGATAAGTGGATATCCTTTGTCTTAACTTCCATTATACATGAAACTGTTACTTCGGTTCGAGGCCTGTGTCTCTTTACTATTTATCAGTATTATTCCAGAAGAAAAGATGAAAGTCATTTGCTTCCCATTTGAAAATATGATCATTTATTTAAAACGTTAGCAGTAATTGGGGTTCCCTGGTGGTGCAGTGGTTGAGAGTCCGCCTGCCAGTGCAGGGGACACGGGTTCGAGCCCTGATTGGGGAAGATCCCACATGCCGTGGAGCAGCTAGGCCTGTACAGCACAGCTGCTGAGCCTGTGCCCTGGAGCCCACGCTCCGCAACAGGAGAGGCCACCGCGGTGAAGGGCCCACGCACTGCGGCGAGGAGTGGCCCCCACTTGCCACAACTGGAGAAAGCCCTCGCACAGCAATGAAGACCCAGTGCAGCCAAGAATGAATGAATGAATGAATAAATAAATAAATAATAAAATGTTAGCAGCAATTAAGGCACATATATCTAGAAATATGATTATATTTTTTACCAATAGGCATTATTTTGTTTTACTTGGGTCAAAATTTTATTCAACCATAAATGTAAACCTTGATTGTATCTTAGAAGAATAATACAGGCCTATTCACTGAGGACTTTGTTAGGAGGAACAACGCTAAAATGAAAGATGCTCTGCTATCAGGGTGAAGGGAATATTTGCCAACTCTAGGCAAGTCTCACCATCTGACCTTAATGTGTCCACCACCAGTGGGGAAGGTATCACTGTGATACCACGAGAAACACACACACACACACACACACACACACACACACACACACACACACACACAGCTTTCTTCCTCTTAGATACCCAAGAAACTAACATTTGTGCATAGACTGTATGAATAACGCATTGGATTTTTAACCTAACACTGCTCCCATAAAGCAAGGACCATCTTCTGACTGTTGACCACTGAAGTTTAAATGTGTTTCTCACTACTGCCCTTACTGCCGTTTTTAAGCAGCACAGACGAAATGGGTATTATTTATGCAGGCTTTGTGCTCCCTCTGCTGGTTCTGTAATTAACTAATAAGTCTAATTCCCATAACTATGCTGATGCCATCAATTATTTTTGAGTATGGGCATGGAACTACCCAGATCAGCGTGTCTGTTCAGATAGCATCAGGAAAAGGAGCAGGTCAGAGGAGGACAGTGGCCTCATGAAGAAAGTGAAGAAAATGGACATTTTGACTGGTCTGAATCGGTGTGTGAAAAACCTAAACACAGTTTTATGCTTTTATTTGCTCAATATTGGGAAAAAATGATGTGTCGTCGTTTTAACTGACATAGTGCATCCCCCCCTCTCAGAGGATTTTGGGAACAAATGTGACTTTTTCGTCTTTAGAACAAAATCTACTGTAATACCTGTTTTGCAGGTGAGAAAAATAGAAGCTCAGAAATTATATATGCCTGACTTCTAGAAGTCTCTACAGGCTAAGAAAATAGATTTCTATAGGTGGCACATAGTAGCCAGTGTCTTGACTTCAGATCTGACACGTGTTTTGCTACCAACGTGGGGATTGTAATATAGCCATTTCTTAATGTCAGCACAGCGTCATGTGATCAGTAAGAGCAAAAGTTCTACAGTTGGATCAACCGAGGTTGAATTGTGGTTCCGGCACTTACTGTGTGATTCTGAGTCGGTTACCTAACCTTCTTGACCTCACCTTTCTTGTCCATAAATTAGAAAGAATATTCTAGGCAAGAGTTTTTACCTCATGGAGTTACTGTAAGGACTAAATGACATAACGCCATGGTACAGAGTAATTCTTAAAAGTGTATTGATGATGACGATTTGGGAATAGTCTTTGGTTGTTACTCATGGTGATTCTTTCTCTGATATGAAAACAGCTTTTTTTCCCAATTATGAAAACTATAAACTTACTAAGGATAAGGGTTCAGTTCAGTAGGAATATATATACATTCCTAAACCAACAGCTTGGAACAGGAGGTGCAAACTTGCATGGAACTCCAGGAGAAACCAGCCAGTGCACAAGAAAGTATAGAAATTCAGACGTATTTCCTAGGGATCGTAAGTCAATCAAACCAAAATGTCAATGCAAAAAAATAAATAAATAACAAATAATAATGATAGTGATGTACTGGGATAACAGCTGATTCAAATCAGAGATGAGATGGAATAAACATCCTCTGGACGTTATGTATTCATTTATTTATGCATGCTTTTTTTCTTGCGGTACGCGGGCCTCTCACTGTTGTGGCCTCTCCCGTTGCGGAGCACAGGCTCCGGATGCACAGGCTCAGCGGCCATGGCTCACGGGCCCAGCCGCTCCGCGGCATGTGGGATCTTCCCGGACCGGGGCACGAACCGGTGTCCCCTGCATCGGCAGGCGGACTCTCAACCACTGCGCCACCAGGGAAGCCCTGCGTGCGTTTTTTTTAAATCCACCTATTTAGTTCTCTATGTAAAATAATTCCACACTGTTCATGCTTGTCCTAGAACCTCCTGTTTCTCAGTCAGCACCACGTTCTAGCAGTCTCTCCATAGCAATAAATGTAGATCTTCACCATAGTCATGGTCAGTCAGTGTTATCCTTGGCTTGCTTGGTCTTTAGGGTTTATAGACACTACTCCACCCAGCTTTAATGACTGTGTTCTTAGGTAATGCACATAATTCCAATAACAACCGAGGTAAAGCAGACGGAAGAGGTAAATCTGGAGTCAGGATACATGCAGTGCTTCCCAAAGCCAGATGTTGGTAACTCTTGAACTATTCACATCGACCCCTTTCTCTGACCCCCGTGTCAGGGGAGAGTTTGGTGCCACGTTGATGTTGCAGCCCATCACCTTGCGCAGGTGGGGTTGGGTGGGAGTCATTGCTAATGGGTCGTGCAGGGGCTTGGGGAAGAGGCACCTGGAAACTAAGGCAATCGTTGCCTCTGAGTCTCTCTGGGCTCTCTAACTTGCTGGCTCTTGTAGGTTTGGCTGAGACCCCTTGTGTTGATGTATGTGGCGGGCATTTCAGCCACGTGCATGAAAGTCTTCTGAAACATACCTGCCTGTGGTACAGAGCCCAGGCTTACAGTCCTGCCCAAGGGGGCACTGCCACCACTGTTTGTTTTCAAGCTGGTTTGAAAATAGGGAACCGTGTGCTAGGTTAGCTTGCTGCCATCTGATTATTTAGCTGTAATCTGTACCTGTACTTTTCACAGGCCTTGACTACCCTCTGCCTTGAAAATATTTGGAATTTATTCTTCCAACAGCGTAGGCCACTTTGGTTGTTGACTTAAAGCGTGCTAGAGGATTTGTAATGGTTATTTATATTGGCCAACACTGACCCCTCTGTGAAATGACCTGTTGATGTTGGACGAGGATAAGAAACACTGAATACAATGCAGGAAATGGAAAGAGATCAAAAAGAATGAGTGTTAGCTCAGTAACAATGCTTTGTGGGCTTACACGGAGATCAATGGTCTGTGCGTGTGAGGGTTTCAGAATCTGTTGTTTGGCCCACTTGGAGGCATTAGGCATTCTCTTCTGAGACGTTTAAGAAAGTCGTTCAGACTGTGTTTTTCATTATAATATCCACATTGTTGACTATTGATGGTTGTCTACGATATTGACTGTAGACAAAATCATTGTCTAAAAGTAAGATTATAAAAAACTATGTATTGTATAGATATTGTCTACAAGTATAAGATTATAAAAAACTATGTATATATAGATTTTCATAAACTTTAAGCATGAAGAAAACGACTTTATGTACATGGAAGTTATTGTGCTTTAAAAAAAACAAAGAAAAACCAGTGTAAAGGAAGTGTTTCTGTGAAGTAAGTCCATTTCTGTGGAATCTTCCAGAATTACCGTGAAGGCACTCACAGGCCTGCCTGGCTGCAAAGGAAGTAGCGTACTTTCTCCCAGCTGTTTTCTCTCATCATTACACTTTTTTTTCTTTCTCATTATTCAGTCTCAGAGTGTCTGTCTGTCCGTGGCACGTTTCCGATGTCATTCCTCTCTGTACAAATGTCAGATACGAGACAAGAGAATGTGCATGTTTGACAGCTGCCCAATAAATTAGTCAGAGGGACAAGTCAAAGACAACTGCGGGGGACTTTGAAAAAAAACAAACACGTGGCCGGTAAAAAAGAATTCCCTGTGGAAAGCTTGTTCTGCCAGCACCAGTTGTTACTTCGTGAATAACTTACAAATTCATTCTACTGTATAACTTACAAATTCATTCTACTGTATGCTTTTAGTCAAGTGTCTAGCATGGTGTTGGGGATAGCACTGGAGGAGCTCAAAACTTGAAACCAAATAAAATATGTTGCCCCGAAAAGAGAGCATGTACTCTGGAATTCCGAGTATAAGATGAGTGCCTTAATAACGCCACCAGTTGAGGGGGCTCTGGGATGGGTTAGAAGCCCAGGCAGAACTGACTTGACGTTACTAACCTTCGGTTCCCTGTGAGCATGGAGTTCCCAGCACGTGGCTCTGCCCTCCGTGAAATGAGAGGAAAGTGAATTTAAAGAGAATTACCCAAAGTGTATATTTCCATATAAGTTCTGGAGAGCTCTGTGTGGCAGACATTTTGTGGTCTCTTGGGGGAGAATAACAAATGAGTGTCATCACGTTGCTGGCAAAGAAAAGTGTCTTTTGCTTAGGTATCAGTCCACCTCCTACCACGCCTCTGCTTGAGACCCCACTACCAATCTACCATATTGGCTATGTCTTTGTTTTAGTCCTGGGTTCCACCCTCATCCCAAGAGTGTATATATGTGGGATGATGGGTGGAGATTAAGGATTCATTCTGTAGCCCTGAGGCCCTTTGTCCTTTTCACATGGGAATCAGACTCACCACAGTGGCCTCAGCTGCAGCCGTGTTCCAACCAGCCGAGCCAGCTGGCCTGTAAACACATGGCAGCTCATTTCTTACATACACCGGTAGAGATCCAATTGTGTTAGGCTCTCCCAGTTTTCTCCCTGTGTTCACTGTTTATTCTAGCAATGGATTCCTGTTACTTATGAGAACTGACTTCCCAATAAACAACGTGAGCAGAGTTATCTTTAAATCTCTGTTTACAGGGCCGTGTGTGTGACGAGAAGCTAGTGGGTCTGGGGGATTCAGTAGCGGGAAAGCGGATCACCTCACGTGATATTAAAAGATGATGGTGTGAGTGACAGTTACCTGGCATCGGCAGGCGGGTCATTGTTTTACGAAAGGGGAAGCCCTGCTTTAACACGCGTGGGGGGATGTGCTGGGGAGGAAGGCTATTCACCTACCTCCTCAAGTTGTGTATAGACAGGGAGTTGGCAGTCGAGCCCCTTTCTGATACCAGTTTTACTTTGGTGTTTTTCTCCTGTCCATTTACTCTTTAGTGACCCCGTTTCGCACATCCGTGCACCGTGACCGAAGTGACAGACTTTGGTCCCTGTTGGATTAATCAGTGTGCTCTTTGATCCATGGCATGTGTTCCCCGTAGACACTGAAAGTCAGCGTGTTCAGCATTTGTGATCTGACGGTTCAGAGTTGTTAACCGGGCTGAGGGGCTGGCTTGGGTATTTGTAGCCAAGATGTTCCTCTCTTTCTAGGTCTTTGTCTTTCTCACATAGCTACTCCCCACAACACAAATATGGGCTGTACCAGTCATGCCTTAGCAGTCAAAATTTGAGAGCAGTTTTTTTTCTTTACGGCGCTTGCCCTGAAAGATACCATTAATTACTTTACTGCCTGTGGAATTGAGCCACTTTGGGTGTCCCTAGAGCCTGCTCCCCACCTGAAGGAGTATTTGCATCTCCAGGAAGCACAGCTCAGGATGTCTCCTGACAAACAATCCACAGACGCTGTGCCTCGGCTCTGGAAGTGAGATGTCAAGACTTTCCCCGACTTGACACTGGATTTCTCCAAAGTTCACAGGTCAGGCTTGGCAGTCCTGCTGGGTTTTCCCAATGGTCTCAACTCCACATGGGTGGGAGTGAATCTGGAGTGTGTCAGCTTTTTTTGTTGTTGTTTTTTCAAGGGCATGAGAAATGTTCCAAGTCATCTTAGAAATCATTATCAAGGGCAAGAACACTTCTGACCGTTAATTTTGATGGTCTCATCCAGAGGGGCTGAAAGAACTAAGGGTCCTGACGGGCCAGGCTTTCTTCTTTGGCTTTTTAGTTCTCATCTTTCACAGGTGGGCGTGACCCAGCCAGAACAGTCTTGGTGCTGTGCGGTGGTTTTCATCCTTCTCCTACCCTGGTTGGCAGAAATACCTGAACGCCTTCTGGAATGTGAGCTTATGTCCTAAACCAGCTTGACCGCGTGTTTCATCTCAATCTGGAAAACCCACAAGGCATTTGGAATGTATACGTTTATTTACTAGGAGGTGGCTATTCTTTCATGAAGATGTATTCATTGTATATGTGGCATGTCCTCGTCCCCTCCCCCCGCCCAAGGAAGGAAATGAACTGTGTCTGATTACATGCTAGGCCTCAATATCTGTTGGTCGAGTGGATGAGCTTGAGTCTGGCCGTTCCACGCCATTTGTATTCCATATGTGTGTGAATCCTGGTCCCAATATGTGCGTTCATTAGCAGTGGCACCCGTGTTTAATGGGAATTGAAATAGCTTAGTGGTAAGTTTAGCAAGGGTTGAAGAATGTTTAACAAGGTCTAAGGATAAAGAAGAATGCCTACGGAGAAGGCTGACGGGATTCGTGGCATCTCAATACAGGATAGAGTAATGTAGGATGGATGGAGAGGCAAGGCTCAAATTAGAATTTGGGAAATATTTTCTAAAAGCCAATGCTCTTAGGACTCGCTCTGGAACTGAGTTGAATTATATTCTTCCTTTGGAGGCCTTTAACAAACTGTGAATTGAGAGTAAAAGAAAAAGCCTGGCCAGTCCAGTGTCTCTGAAGGACCCTTCTTCATGTCACCATCTTCCAAAGAAGCAACCCACAGGGTGTCCTGCGTGGCTGTTGGTGGCTGGGAGTGTGAACCCAACTCAGACACTGTCTGGGATGCTGGCTTTATTTTTTTAAGCCAACTGCCTTTTCCACAAAAAGCATGTAGGTAGAACATGAACTTCTTACACCCTGGGCTAAAACATTTTTTATATATTCTTTTTCCTACTCCTTTCTATTATGGGTAGAATATAGTAGGATAGAAGATAGAATATAGGATATTGATTATAGAATGTAGGATATTGAATACAGGATATAGGATATTGAATATAGTACCCTGTGCTATGCAGTAGGACCTTGTTGTTCATCCGTCCTCTATATATACTAGCTTGCATCTGTTAATCCCAAGCTCCCAATCCTTCCCTCCCCCTTGATGTCCACAAGTCTGTTCTCTATGTCTGTGAGTGTGTTTCTGTTTTCTAGATAGGTTCATTTGTGTCATATTTTAGATTCCACGTATAAGTGATATCATATGATATTTGTGTTTCTCTTTCTGACTTAACTTCACTTAGTATGATAATCTCTAGGTCCATCCATGTTGCTGCAAATCACATTATTTCATTCTTTTCTATGGCTGAGTAGTATTCCATGGTATATATGTACCACATCTTCTTTATCCATTGATCGGTTGATGGACATGTAGGTTGTTTCCTTGTCTTGGCGTCGTGAATAGTGCTGCTATGAACATAGGGGTGCATGTATCTTTTCGAGTTATAGTTTTGTCTCGGTATATGCCCAGGAGTGGGATTGCTAGATCATATAGCAAATCTATTTTTAGTTTTTTGAGGAGCCTCCATAATGTTCTCCATAGTGGCTACACCAATTTACATTCCCATCAGCAGTATAAGAGGGTTCCCTTTTCTCCACACCCTCTCCAGCATCTGTTATTTGTAGACTTTTTAATGATGGCCGTTCTGACTGGTGTGAGGTGATACCTCATTGTAGTTCTCTAATGATTAACGATGATGAGCGTCTTTTCATGTGCCTCTTGGCCATCTGTATGTCTTCTTTGGAGAAATAATCTATTTAGGTCTTCCACCCATTCTTCAATGGTGTTTCAACCCAATCAAAACATCTTTTAGTCAAGGGAAGTCAGTAGTACAAGGGACAAGGGAATGTATTCTTTGGCAGCCTGTGCCATACAAGTAGAAGTCCAGGTTGCCACTTATCATAGTTTAACGAAATGATCGATTCTAGCTTGCTTTGATTAAATTACGCATTCAGTTATTTTTGTTTGAAATTAAATGCTTGATTATATTGCTGAATGCTATGTAATTTTACGTGCATCCTTCCCTTATCTAACCATGAGGCATGGAGTGTGATTAACAATGTGGCTGCCAGGAGGAAGAAGCAAAATAATTATTTTTTCTGTACACAAGTCCTCATCTTGATTCAGAAATCAGTGTGCATCCTTGGAGGATCTGCGCTCGCCATGGATTACGGACTCCAGGGTGGCCTTCCCTCATTTCCCTATGAATGTAAGACCTGGCGACTGAGGCTGGCCAGGCAGGTTTTTATTTCTCTTTTTAAAAGACTCACGTTTAACTACAACCACTGGGACCTAAATCAGAGCATCCCGTGCCCAAATATGAATATTAATCAGACGCCAAGCCAGGGAGTTCCTCTTGGAGTTTGACAGTTTAAAGGATCAGTTAGCTAATTAGAAGGTGACACGGCATGCCGGGTCCCAAGGCTCTGACCTGCCTTCTGTCTCCTCTTTTTATTTTCCTTTTGACAAGTTGGATTACATCATTACTTGTAGTTTCACTTGTTAGCCCCGCCGTGAAATGAGAATATTCTCAGCTGTAATTATCCGTGATTTCTTCCCCAGTCTCTCAAAGACCAGGCTTTAAATGAAACTCAAAGAAACATACAAACATTCGAGGTTCAAAGGCCGGTGAAAATCAGCCTCCCGGCCGGGCACACCACACACCAGCCGCAACGCAGCGAGAAAACCAAGGGTCTTCACAGCATTGGAAATTGGGTCTTGGTCGTCATGGTGATTGTTCTAAAATAGAAAGACCCTGTTCTGACTTTGGTGCTGCAGGGGTGGATGTATGCTTCCAGGTGTTTCCGTGGCTTCTCTGGCTTGAGGTATTAGCTATTGTGAATGGCCCCGGGGGTGGCCGTGAATTATACCTGCCTGTGTTTCTTGCCTGCCCCTGGTGGCTAGAACAAAGCAGAGGATCGTGAACTGGTTTCCTTCTGAAGAAGAGACTGGCAGACTATCCAAACCATTTCGCGGGGTGAACCCTCAAACTAGGTAACTATTTACTAAGCCATGACATTTGCGAAATGCAGCCATTTCCTTCTGAAACCATAAGCATGTTTGCTACGCAGGCCACGGAGGTCACTCCTAGAAAGAAGTGAGAGCGTGTGACAATCATCAGAAGTGACTTTGGTTGGTGTCTGTTGTTGCATCCACCCTTCCCCACAATCAGGGTGTTTATCGTATGATTCAGGGACCACCTACATGAAATACAAGGGTGCCGAGGTCTACTGAACGGGTAGAGCTTAGGAATCTGCATTTAACAAACACGAACCTCTCACTTCCCTAGAGGGGGGGATTCTGATGCGCCGCAAAGTCTGAGTAATTCTGTTCTAAATGTTTTGGGAGATTTTCCTTGCCATGATACTGCCCTTTTGCAAAGCTTCCTTTTCTGTAAAGTTTGCATGTGGTCCATAGAGGAGCTTAATTCCCAGGAGGGAAAATAAGACTCAGATCAGTGTTCAGCTCTTCAAGGGAAGCTTTTTCTGGTGCCCTAAGTAGAAGGAACTCTTTTCTCCCTTTGCCCCACATGCCTCTGCATACATCTGTCAGAGCACATCTAAAGTTGATGGTACCATTTAGTGGACACGTCTGTGGGCACAAGACACTGAGCTACTCAAGAGAAGGAACTAGGGTTTAGCATCATCTCTGGCAGACATCAATAAGGAAATTCAAATAGAAAGAAGAAGAAGAAGAAATCTACTGAGAACTTACCACGAATGCTTTGAGGCAGTCACTCTACTGAGTAACTCATAAAAGCTTTCCCTTTAGTCTTCACAACAGTCCTGTGTGCGTAGATGAGGAAACGGAGGCTTAGGCAGAAACTTGCCGAGTCCCAAAGTCGTGTGCTAAATTGAAGGCGGAGCTTGGATTTGAAATGTGGTAGTCAGAGCCCTGAGCCCTGTCTCCTCACTCTGCCCTGCTCAACCTCACATGGTAGGTGCGTGTTTGTAGGTAATGAAAGGAAAGGATATTTTTAGATGGAAGAGGGCATTTCTGCTGTGTTGAACTGCCATTGACCGGAGTACATAGAGAGGCAGGAGGAAGGAAATTAAGATCTGTGCTAGATGTTCCAGCGTCAAACTGGAAAGGCTATGGCATTTGAGTGTATCCACCTTTATTTGTTTGTTTTTAAATTTTATTTATTTATTTATTTTTGGCTGCATTGGGTCTTTGTTGCTGCACTTGGGCTCTCTCGAGTTGTGGTGAGCGGGGCCTGCTCTTCATTGCCGTGTGCGGGCTTCTCATTGTGGTGGCCTCTCTTGTTGCAGAGCATGGGCTCTAGGCGTGCGGCTTCAGTAGTTGTGGCACGCAGGCTCAGTAGTTGTGGCACACAGGCTTAGTTGCTCCGCAGCATGTGGGATCTTCCTGGACCAGGGCTTGAAGCCATGTCCCCTGCATTGGCAGGCAGATTCTTAACCACTGCACCACCAAAGAAGCCCCTATTTGTATTTTGCGTGTGTGTGTGACATCTTTGTCTGGTTTTGGTGGTATCAGGGTGATGGTGGCCTCATAGAATGGATTTGGGAGTGTTCCTCCCTCTGCTATATTTTGGAAGAGTTTGAGAAGGATAGGTGTTAGCTCTTCTCTAAATGTTTGATAGAATTCACCTGTGAAGCCATCTGGTCCTGGGCTTTTGTTTGTTGGAAGATTTTTAATCACAGTTTCAATTTCAGTGCTTGTGATTAGTCTGTTCGTGTTTTCTGTTTCTTCCTGGTTCAGTCTTGGCAGGTTGTACTTTTCTAAGAATTTGTCCATTTCTTCCAGGTTGTCCATTTTATTGAGTTGCTTGTCTCTTACGATGCTTTGTATTTCTGCAGTGTCAGTTGTTAACTTTTCCTTTTTCATTTCTAATTCTGTTGATTTGAGTCTTCTCCCTTTTTTTCTTGATAAATCTCGCTAATGGTTTATCAATTTTGTTTATCTTCTCAAAGAAGCAGCTTCTGGTTTTATTGATCTTTGCTATTGTTTCGTCCATTTCTTTTTCATTTCTTTCTGATCTGATCTTTATGATTTCTTTCCTTCTGCTAACTTTGGGGTTTTTTTTTGTTCTTCTTTCTCTAATTGACTTAGGTGTTCCCCATTTATTTATAAGGAAGGAGGAGGAAGGGAAACCAGCACGAGGGGGATCCATGGAGATGAGAATATATGCGAACAGGAGGACTAAGGAGGAATTAAGATGCAGTGGATGGTCCACAGGGTCAGACCTTACCGGAGAAGGCAAGGCAGGTGGTGGTGTCTAGGAAAAAGGACCCTAACACAGTGGCCGGAAGGCTGGGGTCACATCCCAGTTGTGCCACTAAGTAGCTGGGTGACCTTGGCCACCGGCCCCTAATCATTTTGGACAGCAGCTTATCCCTAAAGTGGATGGAGGTGCATCTTGGACCGTGGATCTCTATGTCCTCCTGCTTAGATAGTTTGGATCGAGGATTTGCACAGGGTCCTCAGTTGTGACAATTGAGAGGGCAGTGTGACCCGAGATGGAGCGCGTTTGGCAGTGGGAGGGAGGGGTGAGGTGCCGACCATCCCACGTGGTGTCGAGGTGAGGAAGGAGCGCGGGCACCGTCGGACGCCACCGTCAGGAAGCGCGGCAGCGACCAGGAGGAGGCGGGGGCGGGGCGGAGTCGAGCGTGGCCCCGCCCCCTTTGAAATGGGGACACTTCCCTGGGCCTGGGGAGGGAAGAGACAGGCAGCAGAGGCCAGACTGGACAGACTAGACTGGACGGTGGGAGGGGTCCAGTTTGGGAGGCCGCGGCTGCCAGCATGGAGGGCCTGAGTTCAGAAGCAGAGAGGCCTCCGTTTCCGGTGTAAGCTGGGGGAGAGGAATGTGGAAGGATCTACGGTTTCTGCGGTAGGTGCAGGAGAATACTGTTTGATACCACGGATACCACGTATACGAGGTGCCTAGAATAGTCAAATTCATAGAGTCAGAAAGTACGCTGGTAGATGGCGGGGCCGAGGGGGGCGGGGTATGGGAGGGAAGGGGAGTTAGTGTCCAGTGGGGACAGTTTCGTTGAGGAAGATGAGACATTCGGGAGACGGGTGATGGTTAGAGTCGCACAGCAGTGCAAAGGTACTTAGTGCCCTGAACTGTACACTTAAATATGGTTACAATAGCATGTTTTATATTACGTGACTTCTACCACAATAAAAACAACTTGTTAAAAAATTTAAAAAAAAAAAGAAGGTGCGCAAAGTTTGTTTCTCCACCGATGCGTATAATTTGGGGAGAGGAGGTAGCAGAGATAAATACATGGATTGCAAGATATGTGGATTTGAAGAGCTCGGAAAGAAGCAGGGAAGGTTCAGCCCATGTCTGTGTGAATCCCTCGGGAATCCTTCTGTGCTGTTTTGTGACGGGGAGCAGAGGGCCCAGCAGGCTGGGAACCCCCTGCAAGGCGGTGAGGCAGGAGCTGGGGCTCAGCCCCACCTGGCACCGTTGACATGGGAAACACTGAAGGCTGGTCCAGATAGCAGGATACACACACTGCTATATATAAAATAGGCAGACAACAAGGACCTGCGGGACAGCACAGGGAACTCTACTCAGTATCCTATAATAACCTATGATGGGAGAGATCTGGAAAGGAATACATACCTATATATGTATGACTGAATCACTTTGCTGGACGCTTGAAACTAACACAGCAGTGTAAATTAGCTCCTCCTCAATTTACAAAGAAAAAGGCGGTAAGATACAGAAAGCCGATCAGCATGGTGCGTTACAGTTCAGTATTGGAAAGAAGGAAGTGAGCAGAAAACATGCTCAATCCACTGTTCTTCTGAGCGCCCGGGTTAACCCTTCTTCCTAAAGCCAGGGAAATTACCAGAAGCAGCCTGGCTTTCGTGTTCTTCTGCAGCTTCCCTGGAATGTGGGCTGTCTGTAGCTACAGCGACCACATAACCTCTAAAGAGAGTCAAATATGACCGTGCCGTATTTTGGAAATATAAATTCATTCTGTTTTTTAAATTCTTAGGTTAAATCCAATGATTATGTTTGTTTGTTTTTTTTCAGTTAAGGTACCAACAGATGATTTTTGTTTCTTTAAGGTCCTTGCAAGACGATTTGTATCTGGCCATTCTGTTAGTCCTCAGATATCTTTTCCCCTTTAATTTTACCAGTCCATGAACTCCAAGTGATGGAGAAGTATCGTTTTGTAGTGTGCATGGCACGATTCAAAGATTGGCTGGTGTGCAAGTGAGTGAGACTGGAGTATGGCTTGGTCAAGCAAAGCTTTGAAAGAACACCCACTGCTGATGTAACAGTGTATTTGTTCCTTTTCCTATAATAAAGTACCTTGCCCCAAGGTAGGTCATGGTAGATGGACGCAAAAACAAGATGGGCAGAACTCAGAATGCTGACAGGGACACCTGTACAGTGAAAGGTGCAAAGTGAAAGAAGCTGTTAGTGTTCCTCGCTTCATCCCGTAAAATAAATTGTAGTTTCAAAGCACCCACTCACTGGCTTTCTCGTTGATATTACCCAGCACAAGTTTGCCCGTCGCATGGGCAGATCACTGAAAGATGTTGAGGTCCAGCCATCAAAACATTTGGACGCACATTAATGGGTTTTACACCTTTGTGTTTCTCCGATATTACTGTTCCGCCGCTTCAACAAGCCCACTAATATCAGATATATCCTATCAGGGACTATTTTAAATCACTTCAATTTTCTCTGCCCTTGGGCTCTGCCCGTAAGACCAGAAGCCGAAGCATGAGTACTGCCTGTGATCTAGTGTTTTACTCCCCCCACCGCCCCGCCACTTATATTAGAGGGAACTTCATTAGCTTTTGGACACACGTATATCAGTTTTAAAGATTAAGTACAACGTCAGTAGTTCTTACCTGGTTCTCAAGTATATTGCGTCGTTATATTTTCCCCTAGAATGTTAAAAAAAAAAAAATTTGTATCGCCATCGGTGAGAGAGCATTTTTCTCTTAAAACCAACCACTGGTCATAATAGTGTTTACTTATTCTCTGAAGTGCTATTTTATATAGAAAGTAAATCCAGGATAGAAGCCTGATAAGTCATTTCAGACTTGATAGCACATGAACCTTATAGGTTCAGGTGAATTATGAAGCCTCACTTTGCGATGCCCTTTTTTCCTCAAGTAAGTCTCTTTGTCACAATGACTTGTTTATCTTCTGAGTGATTTTAAAATATTGAACGAGCTTCTCCTTAGTGCCCAAGTCATCCATCCAGCTCATGCTTCTCCTGTCCTCCAAATTCCTTCAGATGCAAACCGTCCAGTAGCCTGTGGCTCAGTTACAGGCTATTGGAAAGGACTGTCTGCTGCAGGGGCCTCTCCTGCGTCCTAGAATCTGGCCAGGAATGAAAAAGAGAAGCTGCGTTTCCCAGATCCACTTATGGCTGCAGTTCCACCTGACATCCGCCAAAGAAAGTACAGAGTAATTTGCCGGTTGGGACACCCAGTTCTGAATTCCCAATATGAGCTCTACCCTGGTGTTACCCTCTTGCCATTTTATACCTTTCCCCCTTCACATCCCAGGCCGCTTTCTCGGACGTCACTCTGTCCCAGCGTCCCTTTGCTTTCCAGACCACCATTCCCATGGGCTTACCTTTCCTGGCGCGCAGCTTCATCTCCAGCAGGAAGCGCATTCAGTCTCCAGCCTGGATCGTTTCTTCCTAGGTCCGAATTCCCTCCATCTTGCAGCAACCAGCTCAAATCACGCCCCCCCCCCCACAGAGGCTGGAGGAATCACAACAAACCCAGAAGCATGGTCCCAAGGAGCTTTGCTGTAGTTGCCCCAGTGGGGTTATTAGGAGGAATGTGTCTCAGTCTCCTGTCTGTAGTGCTGACTTCCCCTTTCCCCCCTTCACAGTTCAGTCCTGTCTTCCAGAGGGGGTGCTGAGCTCCCTGAGTACAGAGACAAGGTGTGACCATTTTTCCGTGCTCCCTCAGCTGGTGCAGCGTGGAGCACAGATGCTCGGTAAATGCTCGCTTACTGATGAATCACTATTTATTGGTCATAAAACATGGCAGAGTGTCTGTCTCCAGGACCTTGTAGCTTTCCTCTTAGAAGGAAGAAGCTGGTCACGGTCACCATTCTGTCCCAGACCCCCAGGGTAACGTTTGCCACCTTCAAGCTCAATGATTGGGAAGACGGA
Source organism: Neophocaena asiaeorientalis asiaeorientalis (assembly GCF_003031525.2). NCBI lineage: Eukaryota > Metazoa > Chordata > Mammalia > Artiodactyla > Phocoenidae > Neophocaena > Neophocaena asiaeorientalis. Next base: position 7,979,562 of record NW_020173397.1, read on the forward strand.
CAGACATGCCCCCAAGAAGCTAGCACAGCGCAGATTGTAGCACACGGCTCTGGCAGAGCACCCAGGAACGGGAGAGAAATTTTGATGAGGAGGTTGGGGTTGGCCTTAATATGAATGGGATTTGAAGGATGGAGTCCACATTTCGACAAGCAGAGGTTTGTGCTTGTCGAAGGGTATTCTCACTAGAGTTAACAGTCTCAATAAAAGCATAAATGGAGTGAAGAGATTGGGGATGTCCATCAGGTAGGGTAGGGGGAGGTCGAGAAGGTTGGCAAAACAGACACGGGCAAGGTCACAGTGAGGCTGAAACTGAGCGCCGAGTGGATGTACATTCCACACAACGTGGTAAACGTGGGACATCAGAAGAATTTGTGGTATGAGAACGAACCCCTTTTATATTTTGGAATTCATGTGATAATGTTTACTGTAATTTTTTATATCAATACATAGCCAGTGATAACGGTTTCCCATTTACAGTCAGGATTAGGTTTCACTTTAAGATACATGTGTTTAGGGCTTCCCTGGTGGCACAGTGGTTGAGAGTCCGCCTGCCGATGCAGGGGACACGGGTGCGTGCCCCGGTCGGGGAAGATCCCACGTGCCGCGGAGCGGCTGGGCCCGTGAGCCACGGCCGCTGAGCCTGCGCGTCCGGAGCCTGTGCTCCGCAACGGGAGAGGCTACAACAGTGAGAGGCCCGCGTACCGAAAACAGAGAAACAAACAAAAGATACATGTGTTTAAATAAAACCAATTGAGTAGCTTTAATGAAAAGTATCCAGTAAATAGTGTTGAGGCTAACGTATCAACAATCGTGGTAGCTCCCTGTGGCTGGAAGTTTGGAACATACTGATGTAGCCCCGGGAAGATCTGAGTGGAGAGTTGCTGCAGAAAAGCTACCCAGACCAAGGGCTGAAGGAGTGTTGCAGTTTGACAGTGGAGAAGCCATCGGTGAACTTAGAGCAGCTGCAGTCCTGGGGAGGCCCCAGCTCAAGTCCAGGGTGGCTGTTCCATGAGGGCAGGGCTTTTCTGTTTTGTTTATCCCTCAACCATAGTGCCTGGCTCACGACAGGCGATTAGTAAGGAGGTAGTGAGTCAATAGGGGAAGGTATTTTATTTCCACCCATAGCAATGAGTCCTGCAGGTGTATTCCTCCCGCCACCCCTGGGCTAGAGCTGCTGAGCTGAGACCAGCCTGATTCCCCCGGGAGAGCCAGCCTGGGGGAACAGGGCTTCCCCAGGTGCAGGAGGGAGGTGGGCCGCCCAGCAGCCCGGCCTGTAGTCTCCGCGTGTGGTCTTATACCCAGACTCATTTTATAGTTTAAGCCAACAACCGCGGGGACCTGGGCGCCTTGGTGCAACTCCAGCTTAAACTGCGAGCGAGGAGGCCTGGGAGGGAAATGGGGACCACACCCCCATCTCAAGGTGGCAGCCCGGACTGTGCACTTGCCCCCTGTTTGTCACATGGAGATGCAAGGCCCTGTGTGCCAGACCTAGAAAATGTATCAAAAGATGTAAAAACAACAACAAGAACAACAAAGAGGAACTCTGCACATTTAGGTGAGAACAGCTGACTTATTGAACCAGCACCTGATCCAAAGGTGAAGATGCCGTGCTGGTCCGGCATGCAGGCTGTAACCTCTGACTTAGATGTTGAACTTAATGAGGTCACATCTCCTCCTCTGTCCCTCCAGGGTCTTATAATGTTCATTTGTCCCTTTATGTACTTTTTTTCCAGCCTGTTAGTCTAGTCTTTCCCCTGAATCCCTGATAACATGCCTGGTGCCATATTCTTGTGTCCCTCGGCTCCAATTCTGAATGTCTCCCAACTTTCCTCTTCCCGAGGTGTCTTCGTCCTGGCTGTCTGTACTGTCACCTGCTTTCCTTCTCTCTCGTCCAAGTCTCTCTTCACAGCTCAGCTGCCTGGGACGTTAAAGCGTGTGCAGGGCTCCCACCTTCATTCTCCCACATCCTGTCCCGATACCCTCTCCGGTCATTTCTTGTCTCTTCCATCTCCGTGTCCACATGTCTCTTTGTCACCTCCATGTCTCCCGCCTGGACTGCCAGCCTCTAAACTTCTTTCTGGCTGTCAGGTCTCACATCCAGTGGTTGGAGCAGACCCACCAGGGTCTCCTCAAGGCCAAGATAACCCCCAGGGTTGCTGGGAGCCTGGGCAGGGTCACAGGGCTGCGACATACGTCACTTCCACATGCCTCTCAGAGCGAAGCCTCCTTGGGGTCAGATGCTTTCTAGGCATTTCTGGGATCACAGAGATGACTCACTCAGGAATCCACCCTATGGGAATTTCAAATCTCCTCGGGGAAATAGAGGCACTGGCACCCCCCAGAAACACACAATGTGCTCTGGGGCTCCAAGGAATAAAAGCATCTCCAGGGGCATCCCCGGGACTTGTGTTGAAGTCAGGGCCCATCAGAGCTCTTTCCCACTGGTTGTCTTCATCCTCGACGCCCACGTTCCAGCCTCCCAGGGGCTGCTCCCTGTTGCTCTTATTGCAGTCGTGTCTGGCGGCCTGTTTCGTGGTTCACTGAGCAGCTGTCAGAGACTGATGCTCGTACACCCACACGGGGTTTGAGCAGCAGTCATGGCCAGACTGCCCTTAGCCCGCCTTCTCTTCCACCCACCCCACCCCTGCGGGGCCCAGCGTGCGCCTTCTCTCCAAATGGCTCCCAGTAGAAGAGCGAGCTATCCGTCTCCAGCACCCGGCACCTCATCAGGCACCTGGAGCCCAGGACAGCAGCACCTCCATCCATTTGGCAAGGGAAGAATATCCTTTCATTTTTTTAAAATAAGATTTGAGGTCCTGAGCAGATGTTCTGAGTTTAGGTAGCTTTTCAGAAATAAAATGGCACTCGTAGCTGCTCTGATACATTCTTTCGACTCATCTGACATTTTTCTAAGTGTCCTGACCTCTTTGAAGTTGCTTTTTCTCTTTCCTGTGATGATGGTGGTTTCCATCCACACTTGGCTTTCTAGCAATTCTTACTTTTTGTTCAAGCATCAATTCAAGAAGTCACTGAATGGGGTTCAGACAAGCTGTAGAAAAGTCACCTTGACAAAGACGAGGGTTAACTAGAATTTACTAACGCGTTTCCTCAACAGATTGTAACTTTGAATCTCTGGCCGTGACTAGTAGGGGGGCTTGTAGGAGCAATTTTTGTCCCGAAGGTGCTGTCTTAGTTCGTTTGTACAGCTGTAACGAAGCGGCGTAGACTGTGGCGTATCAGTAGCAGACGTTTATTGCTCACGGTTCTGGAGGCTGGAAGTCCCAAGATCAGGGTGCCAGCATGATGGGTGAGGGCTTGCTTCTAGGTCACAGACTTTGAGTTGTATCATCACATGGCACAAGGGACTGGGATCTCTGTGGAGTGGCTTTTATCTGAGCACTAATCCCGTTCAGGAGGGCTCCACCCTCATGACCTAAGCCTCTCCCCGAAGCCCCACCTCCCAATGCCGTCCCATGGGGGCATTAGGATTTTAACATACGACTTTTGGGGGCACACAAACATTCAGACCCTAGCAGACATAAAAAGTGCTTTTTCCGGGTTTATGGCCAATATCTTGAGGGTAAGAACAGGCTTCTTTGTCCATTTGGGTCACTTCTATATTCTCAGAACCCAGGAAAGTGCCAGGTACAGAGTGGGCGCTCCATAAATACCCAATGCTGTATTGATTCGTTATTGAGCGTCTCTGGTTGAGGGAGGGTGGTGGACACATACAGCTGGATTAGGCCTGGGCCTTGCACTGGAATAGCCCTCTCCAGGGAGGAAGAGGGGATGCAGGCACAGAAGGACCACGCAGGGTGAGGCAGCAGAAGCGCAGTGAGCACTGAGGAGGGTCCCTGTCGCTGGTGGGGAGAGGTGGGGAGATTTAAGGGGCACATCGAAGGTGATGGAGTTGTGCGTTCCAGGCCAGGGACCCAGCAGGCGCACAGTCATAGAGGCGCGAAGGAACCTAATGCAGGAAGTGCTGCTGGACAACAGAGAAGACAGAGGAAGTTGGCCAGAGCCACACACGCGGGGCTCGGGCTGCATCTTGAGGGCAGTGAGTTTATCAGCTGTGTGTGTGTGTGTGTGTGTGTGTGTGTGTGTGCACGAGAGAGTATCCTAGCCACAGTATATGGTAGGAATTGAAGTGAGAGTGAGGTTCAAACCCGGAGGAAGCCAAGTTAGTGAATCCGTATGATCTGGAAGCAAGCTGAAAAGAGCCCAAGGTGAGGCAGAGCCAGTAGGCAGGTCTCTCAGAGACTGGGGGGAGCTGGGATTTATTCCTCGACTAGCTGGGGCTGGCCCCGAAAGGGCTCCATGTGGTCTTGTTTCCTCCTTGGCCCCATCGTCCCTCCTCTTTTTTGTCATGGCTCTTCCCAGAAGAACATAGAGTTCGGCTGAAAGTCTGTAGTTTTGCTGAGACCTGTGCTTACCATACAGTGGGAAAAACAAGAAGGCCGTCTTACAGGTGTCAGACGAATAGATGCCCCAGTCTGTGTGCTGAAAATGATATGCTTGAATTAGTTGGATGAATCCTCAGTTAAGTGAACGTGAGTTGATGTCTCCATCTGCTGACTCTTGCAGCATCCCTGATGACTTACGGAAGTTCAAAGGACGATTGTAAAGGATATTCCCCGGTCCCCATCAGCCCCCACTGTACGTGTCTCTTCTGTCCGTCGCTCTCAGTGTGTTTTCCTCGCTGACCCTGCTTTGCACTGTAGTTTTCCTTTCCACGAAGGCAGGAAGAAGCGGGCGTCAGTTGGTGCAGAGAGGGGAGAGCGCCATGGGCACTGGTGAACCTACGAAGCACCTTCCAGTGGTGTGATAACTAACTTGGAAAGGATGTTCAGCATCTTTGGCAAACCGTGTGCGCCTTTGGGCAGCCAGTAGTTTTCATTTTTCCTGGGACAGCTGTTCTCTCAAAAACAGTTCTGTTGTAAATGACTTCCTGTCGCTCACAGACTTTCTGTGCCTTTTGGATCCATGGCGTGAAACGCCTCGTGTGTGACACAAGATAGGTGAACCTCCCTTCACGCAATTGTATTTCTTACATACTCTGCGAAAGCAACATTTTGAAAGCGAAACCGTATTTTTTTTTTTTTTGGTGGTACACGGGCCTCTCACTGTTGCGGCCTCTCCCGCTGCGGAGCACAGGCTCTGGACGCGCAGGCTCAGTGGCCATGGCTCACGGGCCCAGCCGCTCCGCGGCATGTGGGATCTTCCCGGACCGGGGCACGAACCCGTGTCCCCTGCATCGGCAGGCGGACCCTCAACCACTGCGCCACCAGGGAAGCCCCCGAAACCGTATTCTTGATGCCCTAGATGATTTTCCAAAGTAAAGGGTAGTTTTAAGGCAGATTATCACAAGAATGTCTTGTTTTGACTGTAATGGGTACATGAGTGTTTTGCATTGTTGATTCCAAATAATACCAATTAATTCCAATTAATGAAACCAGATAATTCCAATTAATCACAAGTGGGTGGAAAACCAACCATGAATTGAATTTGCACGAGTAATTTCTCTACTCCTCCTCTTCTTAGAGCAAGAGGCTCTAAGACACCCAGCTCATGGACGTGTCCTTCTAAAGTGACCTTCTCAGAGCGTGACCCAGGTACCACTGAGGGTCCTTGAGGTCAAAACTATTTTCATAAGAATACCAAGGTATTATTTTCCTCTTTCTTTCACTCTCATTCCTTTATGAGTTTACAGTACTGTGGAGTTTTCTAGAAGCTCCTCTATGACCCGGTATCAGAAAGGACTGAATGCAGAAAGCACTGTGAAAGGCCAGCTGTCTTCAATCTAGCGAGACGTGAAGAGTTTTGTGAAAATGTAAAACAGTGCCATTCTTCTCAAAAAATGTTTTTGTTTTGGAAAATATGGTAACTTTTCCAAAAATGTTGTTTATATTAATCTGTAATGGATTTGTTATTGCTCTTTTAAATGAATTAGGGAATAAATATTTTTGAATTTGTCACTGCCTCTAACATGCTACACTGCAGTAGATATAACCCCCATAAACAAACAATGGCCCTTTGGGGAGGGTGTCAGTGATCTTTTAAGAGTGTGAAGGGTTTGTAAGCCCCCAAAGTTTGAGAAACACTGCTCTGAAGTACAGGGCTTTATGCAATAAAACTCTCCTGGCTTTTGGTTGAGATGTGAAAGTTTTCTAAGCAACAGGGGAAGGATTGGCAGAAGTTGCCCATCCACTTAGCCAGGGCCCATTTCTACACTGATTTGGGGATGTACAGTGAAACGACGAGAAAAGCTAACTGTGAAACACAAAAACTTGCCAAAAAAAAAAAATAATTCGAAGGCCCACAGCATTGGGGGAGGACAAGTAACCATGATTCCCTCGTGGGGACCCAAGCACGCTGTTTTCCTCTGCATGTGGCACTTGTGGTTTGAACTCTAACTCAAGGTTATTGAGACCGCTGGGCCAACCTCATGTATTCATTGAGCCACAGAGTATGTGTTCTGCGAGCACCTTCACAGGGCTGGACTGTGGTCAAATTCGGACCCGGTCCCTGCTCTCAGGACGCTGAAATTCCTAGCCAGGGAGACTCAGTAGGCAAATCAGCATGCGTGGACAGGATCATTCATTAATTTGAAGAGTGACGCAAAGGAAATGAATGGGTTGAAATGACACAGTAATTTGGAGGAATGAGAAATAAATGCATACAAGGTGCCTGGCAAAAGCTTTTCTAAGGAGACTTCATTTGAGCTGAGATGGGCGTGCTGGGTGGGTAAGAAGGAGAAGGGTAGGAGCCGTTCTGGCAGAGGGAACTACACTTGCAGAGGCCCCGACAAAGGACATGACTTGGTGGGAGTGAGGTGAGCCCTGGAGCTGGGTAGGGGGGAGTGTGGGGGATGATGGGGATGGAGCAATCAATGGGTAAGGATCGGACTTTATGGGGCATTGGAGGCCCTGGCGGAGGGTTTGATTTTAATCCAAGGGTGATGAAAGGTCATCGGAGGATCCCAAAGCAAGCGAAAGAGGTGGTGTGATACCTGCTTCATAAAGAACAACCTGGCATGTGGAGAGTGGATTGGGGGAGGGGCAGTCAGTGGGGAGGCACGAGAGGATGCAGAGAGCGGGGCAGGAGGCTCCTGATGTCATCCAGGTGAGACTGGATGGCGGGCCCTGGGCAACAGAGAAGTGGGCAGATCTGAGATCTAGTGTGGAGTAGAAGAGAGCGGACTTCCTGACGGAAGGCTCTGGGGATGAGGCCAGGGGCATGAACAAACATAGCCTCTGGTTTGGGTTTGAACCACCTGTGTTTTCTCACATCCTGGCAACAAAACTCTGCAAGGTCATTCGCATTATACCTACTTGGAGATTAGGAAACGGAGGTCTCAGTGACTGACTCATGGATCCGTAAGGTCCCTTCCCAGCATCAAAGCAAGTCAGAGGTCACTGCCACTGCCCAGCTCTGTCTGCGGCTTCCTCTCCCTGGTGCCACACCTCAGCTCTCTGCTCCAGCCCAGATGGTGACGCCAGGTGAGGACCTGAGACAGAGGTGAGAAATGGGACCAGCTGTGCCCGCTGGCCACCAGCCCAAGCGGAAGTTTATTGGGACTGGTTTACTCACATTGCAGGTGTGTCTTGGTTCCCAGAGAAAGGGAGCTTTATTCTTCAGGCTCCGTGATGCCTCTTGACAGGAGACGTGGGAGCCCTCCTGAGAAACAGTTCAGCCTTTATGAACTGAAGGGGGTGAAGGCTGTGGAAGCAGTTGTGAGAATTTTTTTTTTTTTTTTAAACAGAGAACAGGAGTATTTATTTTTAAATTTATTTATTTTTGGCTGTGTTGGGTCTTCGTTTCTGTGCGAGGGCTTTCTCTAGTTGTGGCAAGCGGGGGCCACTCTTCATCGCGGTGTGCGGGCCTCTCGCTATCGCGGCCTCTCTTGTTGCGGAGCACAGGCTCCAGACGCGTAGGCTCAGTCGTTGTGGCTCACGGGCCTAGTTGCTCCGCGGCATGTGGGTTCCTCCCAGACCAGGGCTCGAACCCGTGTCCCCTGCATTAGCAGGCAGATTCTCAACCACTGCGCCACCAGGGAAGCCCCCAATTGTGAGAATTTTAAACATCAACCACTTGGGTTGAGAAAAAAGGAACTGACTGTGCATTTCGTTCTGGTAGTGGGACGATTGTTTATAATTTTTTTTTTAAGTTTTTTTACGGCCATCAAGCTTACATAGTAAGTACAGAGGCTGAATGAAAGCGGGGCAAGAAGCAATGCAGCAAAGACCAAATGTCTTTAGTCCTACCTGTGCTCACCTTCTGTGGGCAATGACAAGTCCCTGCTTCTTTGAGACTCAGGGCAGGGCAAAGCTACAGAAGTCTAGGCAGATACAGAACGTTGGATACAGATGTGCAGTAGCCAGTGATACTTAGCTCACTGCTGCATGGCTGTGGGGATGCACGAGACTGGCCGCTTCTCTTCCTTCCAGTTAGCCCGGGAGCCCTTTCACAAATAACTTTCTGCTTTGGGAATTGGAAATGCACCTTGGCAGTGATTATCTGCTTGCTCACCTTTAGGGCAGCCTCTCTCCTTACACCCCCCCGGTTACTTTGCATACTCACGCATATATCTTGCAATTTAAATTTTTATATTTTATTCATACGTGGAGGATTATTCCTGCAGCTTAGTGAAGCGCTAAATATTACATGAACGTGATTCAAAACATGTCCATTCCATAAAACCCGTTTATATGCTGTCATTTTCTACAGCATTAAATACATTTTATATCATCAGAAATTTTATGGTATATTTAAAAATGAATTTCTACTTAGCTTAAATGCATTAAGGATTATCCTAAGAGACCCGGCTCAAAATGCAGTCATGTTTATTTGTAACTGCCAGAAAATGGCTTGCAAAACTGTTAGTGTGTTTTATTATTCCCTGCCACCGGAGTACTTGCTTGTTAATTAGAGAAATTTCAACTGTCATGGTTGGCAATTATAGCTTCTGTATCATTGTCTGTTATGAATAGTCAATGAGGGCTGATTAATATGCATGAGCGGCAGTATATATAGCGTGTGCATTGGACCACAATCCAGCTGCCAGAGTCACTCAGAGGAGGGAGTGGTGTGTGTGCGCGTGTGTGTGCGTGCGTGTGTGTCTGTGTGTGCGCATGCATGCCGCTGCTAGGGAAGGGAGCGTGGAAGGGGAGAGAGTTGTCTGCAGCCTCTGAGGAGAGCACCGCCAGCGTGCAGTGTCGTGTCGCAGCAGCACCTGGCACCTGAGGCTCTCCGAGGACACCTTCATGCCTGCATGCTGAAGGCGCCGCTCCTCCCGGGCGCCGGCGAGTCCTGCAGCCTTCGTCTGCCGGTTCTCTAAACATGGGATGCGGTTTGTGCAGCCTGCAGAAGCCAGAGGAGCAGTACAAATTACTCTACGAAGTTTGTCAGGTAACAGCGCGCCGCCTCTTTTCCTGTGGGAGCGGCCGGGCACTCACCTGGCTGAGCGTAACTTCTGGGGAAGGCATTGGGGATTTCTGTGCGTGTGTGTACGTCTCTGACGTTTCTGCATATTTTCTATTAAGTCTCTTAGGTGGTTTCCTTTACAGTGGCACCTAAATGCCTGTATTTGAATATTTCAGTAGATGCTGAGGGCGGTAAGGTGTGGTTCAAGCTATAATGTCACAAAGCTCCTTTACAATTGCCCGCTCTCCCCGGAGTGGCGGACAGATGTCCTAGGCAGGGTCAACGCGTGGTCACGCACCCTCTGAGCAAGTTGCAGAAGGCGTGGAGGATGGTTAATGCTGGCACGGTTTTGTCTCTGTTTACGAATAGTTGTAAGGCGCTCTTTTCAGGAGAGCACAGGCGTCTACTTGCACTCTTCAGTCTCTCAGCAACTTCTCGTAACAGAACATGTGGTTCAGATTCACGCTTCACACTTGCCATTTCTATACCTCCTCCTGTGAAAACTTTAAGGACTTCCAGAGCGAGTGGCTTGATCTCGGGTGCTTTCGTCCACAGCCGATGACTCCTCTAAACTTCTGCAGCGTCGCTAGCAGGAAATTTCAGTGGAGATGAAATGGGGTATTTACGGTACGACCCAGAGAACTTACCTTATGTTCATGCTGAGTGTTTTATTTTTTAATAGTCCGGTCTTATCCTCACCTAGGAGGTTTTCACACTGCTGTACCTGACAGTTAATGATTTTCCCCTTAAATCATGCTAACTCCTTCAGATTTTTCTCCAGTCATCAGAAAATCATAATTCTGTTACAGAGGAATGTTAACATTAGCACATTAGAAGAAGGTTGTTATACTGAGAAAAACGGTGCTTGCTGTTTAATTTATGACAATACATGGTATATTAATATAGTCTTCAAAGGGGCTAGGCTCAGCTTAAAAAAGAATTTGATTAGCCATCAATTGGGTGCCATTTTTGCATGAGCCAGCAGAGGGCGCTTAGCATTAAAAACACAGCGAGACAGTGCTGCTTGTGAGTTGGCTGCCTCAGTGGACAAATTCTAATGATCGGGTGAATAAAAGGGATGGGTGTGGGTGTGTGTGTGCGCGCGCACGCTCCGGCACTGAGGCATAGAGAAGGTCAAAACAAATCTTTTGGGACTTAGGCGCTCTTAGGTGCTCTCCTCCTGTATGGAGAGCACATAGCTTACAAAAAACAATCCTCTTAAATAAGTTTGGGAAGTAATACTTCTGACGTATGACTTCACGCTCAGGGCTTTGCTGGATTCTCGTCCTTTCAGAGCAGTCCGAGGGCACATTGGAGGTCTGGGTAGAAGTGCTATTGTCACTGGAGATCTGGCCCCCACCCCTTATGTGATCATATGGTAACGTTGTAATCCTAAATTTGCCAAGTTACCATGTGCAGTGAGCCCTGGTGCTCAGTGAGTCAGGCGTTCAGAAGTGAAACAAGCAGAACGACAAAACGATCACCAAGGTGGTTGTATGCGGTCACTCACCGCTGCATATAAAACAAATGCTCTGTGTAGCAATGGAGTTATAATAACTTGCTTTTGTGTTCTTTTAACCATCAATGCATGCAAGTATTATTTCACATACATTGCCGTAGATGTAAGAATTAAACTGGCACCCTCCAAAAGGCAACCCTACCGCATTTCCTGTAAATCTGCATTAACTTGTGCTTTATTTGTCTGTGTTATTTGGGCTCCTCCCCTCTCTGCCTTCAAAAAGAGGGAGCCTGGCTTTTGTTTGTTTGTTTTTTTACTAGGTGAATTTATATGGAAATACTTCTGGCCAAAGCATCGGTGCAGTAAATTGGTGATAAATGACTTCCATCTGGAATACACTTTGTCAGCAATTTGGGAAGCCATGCAGATTTATTTTCAGGAAACTCAAACTACTTTTCAGACCCATTACCCTTGTGCCAACTAAGTAAATTTCCCCTTTCTCCCATTCGTTGGAAGTCCTGAACCGTAGCATAAAGGAATTCACAAAACACTTGCAGGAATTAATAATTGCATTCCCACTCTTATTATGCAAAGCCTTATTAGAGCAGAGAAATTAAGGTTTCCATAAATTACAGTTCCAGAAGGTCCGGTGTGTCTGGCTTCCGTAAGCGCTTGTAACAGCAGCACAAAGAGGATCAAATATTCTGGGGCTCAGACTTGATCCTTTCCTCATCCAGAGATAATTCAAAGAGATGCTCTTCATTAGGGCCTTTGGCAAGCTGCCCACAGTTTCTTTTAGGGGCTGCTGTGAACTTAATGATGCAGAACAATGGCTTTGCCTCTTGTTGCAAACATACCTTATTGTACCTTTAATCACAATAGAAAACCACCAGCAACACACAAAGTTGCCTGGTCGTTAAAGGACGTTGCAGAGTGCACACATCCCAGTGATCTGCGCCGTGTGTTAAGGGATGCGTTGAGATATTTGGAGCTCTTCGAAGGAGAGTATAAGACGTGCTTGCTGCCCACCCTGGGGTTGTCGGATCAGGTGACTTACAGCAGTTCTTTGTGCTTTTACGGTGACTGTGGTGTCCTGTGGAGCATCAAGACGGGGCCCCTGCCTATGTGAGATTTAAAATTTAACTTAGCAGCTGCTTCATGCTTCGGAAAGCCTTCACTTGCCTAGGGTGACTTCGAATACTCAGAAGCACTGTTAAAGTGAAAGGCTGGGCAAGTGAGAAGGGAAGATGCTTTCAGGTTATCAAGGGGTGCAGTCTTCTTCTTGGATAAATTAATTGGCCCTGGAGATCTCACGTTCACAGGGTGATGGGGCAGGGAGCCTCGCAGCTCTAGGGCTGTGGCTGGAATCCGGCTAAAGCTGATGACCTGTTGTGCGGGAAGGGTGTGTGCAGAGATGAGGAGGTCTGCGGCTCAGCTGGCTCTGTGCCCGTGACTCCACCCAGCTGTTCCCCTCCAGGATCAGGGAAGGCCACCCAGGGGACGCTCTGAGGAGGCTCTTCCCACGAACGGAGGCCTGGGGGAGGGTAAAGGAGGGACACACTAGGCAGTATCGTTCATTCCTCCCGCCTCCTCTGAGGTCAGCCAGAAACAGCATTAGTGACCGTTGCTGTTTGATTACACAACAGAGAAATAATTCTGGTCGGGACTTAGGCTTCAAATGAAAAATTATAATAGCTAACACTAAAAATCTCTAAAAATCTGCATGCACATTTTCAAGATGGCAAGTAAAATGTGTTGATAAATGGCAGTGATATTCCTTTCAGCAGCCGCAGTACTTTTTAAAATTTTTATTCTTTTATTGAGGTCCAGTTGATTTACAGTGTTCCAGGTGTACAGCAAAGTGATTCAGTTATACATATATATGTAGGTATGTATCCTGTTTCACATTCTTTTCCATTATAGGTTATTATAAGGTATTCACTATAGTTCCCTGTGCTGTATAGTAGGTCCTCGTTGTTTATCTGTTTTCTATATAGTAGTGTGTATCTGTTATTCCCAAACTCTAACCATAGTAGTATCTGTCGAGCACTTACTACATGCTGGTGCTGTGTTAAGCGCCAACCATGCATTTCCCCGTCAAATCCTCACAGCAGCGCCAAGAGATAGGCGGTGTTATTATCCCCATTTCAAAGATGAAGAAACTGAAACACAAAGGAGTTATAAATGGGGCCAGGAGCCACATCTGTGCTATAATTCTAAAGTTTGTGCATTCTCCTCTTGTATAAATCATTTTCGTCAAAGTCACCAATGTTATATGGAACACTTGGGTTGGTTTTCAAAATTTGCTCTTGCCTTTGTGGGGCTCTCTTGCAGACACCACGGTCTCACTCGAGCCATGTGTGCTTAACACCTCTGTCAGCCTGCTGTTACTTGGATCTGTTTTCTTACAAATGAGAGGCGTTTCTGTAGAGCCTCTGGTCATTCACGTGGGGCAGGGCATGGGAGGGGGAGTGGAACAGAGAGTTCTCATTAACCCCCCAGGCAGCTTTAAGAATGGATGATTTGAGAAAGCTTATGTTCTTTTGCCTCTCAGTTACAAAAAAAGTATCATATAAGAGGATTTGTGACTCTTTCTGCCATAGATGTTGTTGGTTTTGAAAAGCCAAAACTTCACCCAATAACTGTGACTTGCCAGAAAACTAAAAATGTATGTCTTTGTGACCCTTTCTCCCTCACTCTATTAATAAGCCAGTTGACTAGGAAAACACAGATTTCTATAGGAAATGCTAACGCAGAGCAACAAGTTTAAGGAATATTCTGGAAACTTGAGTGTACACAGTCCTATTTTCGTATTTAATTAGCTACATTCAATACTCAATTAGATGAATTTACTGCTTTAAAGCAAAGCAACGATGAGTCCGCTGAGAATCAGCCCAGTGGTCGTACAGACTTAATGGTGGTTAATTAGATGAACATAAACTTGACCTCTACACAGCAGTGTTGAGCCTGGCATCCTTTTCCTGCAAGTAAGAGTGTGCTCGCTTAAACGACCTATCGATAGATTCTAAAAGCTTTGTTTCACAAATGGCTTTCCATTCTGAATTAGTTTAAGCAAAGCAGGTATGGAAAAAGAAAGCCCGTCTCCTCCTGCCTTGACAAACTGGGGGCCCTTTATTGAGTATGGCACCTGTCTGTCTATGGCTGAGAAAGTCACTGTTTTCAACATGGGCTACTGTCACTAGCTATTGTTTTCTCTTCAGTTAACAGTGGATCATAAGCCACTTTTATGTTAAGAACTGAAAAGGTAGAGCTTAGGGTTAGACCAGGGCTTACTCCCCTCTTTCTCCCTGTCTCTTCTGTAAGTAGAAAGCTGTGAGGGAACCAGCAGGGAGTTGTCCTGCTTTCCTCATAGAACTGAGGCCACTTAGCTGCCACCCAGCTTAGATACCCTTCTAAGCATTCCCCTGAGGCCGGGCGCACCCCTGGATCCCTGCCCTGAGCCTTCCCAAGATGCCCTGCACACCCCTGGCTCCCTCCACTGAGCCTTCCCATGAGGCCCTGCACACCCCTAGCTCCCTCCACTGAGCCTTCCCATGATGACCTGCACACAGTATTCCCATGATACCCTGCACATCACTGTACCCCTGCACTTCCTTCCACTTGGTTTCCACGTTCTCTGTTCATTGAACCGCCTGGGAGCGCTCATCACCACATGTACCCTCAGCCCATGGCTGGTTGACCACGTGGGGTTTTGTATGTGTCTGTAGGGGTTGAGAAGCAAGAAGAGAAACAAGGGCTCTACTTAGGAGCCTGGAAGGAGAGGAGATGACCGTGATTTGAACCCAAGAGGCCAGGAGGGAGAGCAGACATTTATTTTTCATTCATTCAGCCAACAGGTCCAACCAGCCAGCCGCACTGCACTCTGAGCTCTGAGCTTCTCTGTGCGTTGCTCACCGGCTCCCCCGTGCCCTTAGAATAAAAGGAACCGTCTCACCCAGGCTGCAGGGCGCTGTGTGACCTGGTCTCCTCTTACGGCTGCACAAGCCTTATGCCTCGCACCTCCCTGCTCTTCATCCGCCCTGGTCCCCGCAGGGCTCCGTTCAGCACCCAGAACCCACCTTCCTCCTTCCCTCCCCGGGCTTTCCAACGGACTGTCCCCCCCCCCCCCCGCAGTGT